>NC_141043.1:40672500-40890000 GCF_052040795.2 Danio rerio | reverse complement strand
CACAGGGGTGGAGAGAGTTAACACAGGGCTGTCTGCCTGTCTCTACCTGAGCTCAAACTACCCTCTCGTCTTGCAAACGGGAGGGAGCCCTGGGCTCGACGACCTTTTTGAGCTCAGGGCTCTCTCCCAGGACAGCAAGCCAAACAGGCTCTAAAATCAATCAACTAAGTGTGAACTCTTAAAGTAGTGCTGTATTTATATCACAGAAACTGGTAGTGTTTGTGTCGCTTGGCTTTTTCGTAGGTTTATTATAGTGATCTTCTGATTACAACAGAAAAATACTGGGAAATCTCTGTAGACTGATGGCATTTCATGCCGTTCAGCCTTATAATCTTAAAATATGAGCAAAATCACCTGTTTTCTCATTACTTTAGACATTACGCAAGAGAATCATTCAAACACAAGCTGCATATTGCCACTGGTGTGGAGTATATGTATGTATATATACACACACACACACATATATTGTATGTACACATATATACATATTACACACTCAAACACACACACCCATACACACACAAATACAAATACAATACACAGCCACATGCATTCATAATAGCACCAACTAGGGAGGCAGTAAACAGTAAACAGACATTAAAGCTACAACTTATTGGTTGTTTACGTCTAAAACTGCTGAGGAAGACATTTTAATAATGTTGTGGTGTCACGCTTACCTTTGATGCGTGTCTGCGCTTTGGACAGTCTGGATGCTGACAGAGCACACACTCTTCATCCTGAGAAGACTTCTCGTCTACAACAGAAAAAAAGACACAGATGTGTAAAACATCACACATCTTGTGGCAAGGTGGATTCTTGCGGGGAAAAGAAAATAATGCACATTTTTCCACCATCATTTCTATTGACAGTGTAGCAGTGTTTGTTAAACTATTCTGGATTAAAATTAAACAAATGAGTATAAACCCATTTTAACCTAAAAAAATATATATAAATAAAAATGTATAAAAAAAATGTTAAGAAATTAATCAATTAAAAACCAAAATGAAAAAAAAAACTAAATTACATATTAAATGTAAAACTAGGTAGGGATTTGATGAAAATAAAAACAAATGAATCACGATTCATGTATTTTAATTAAGCAAAAAAAAAAAAAACATTTGAAAAAAACTAAATAATAAAAAAAATGAAAATATTTAATTAAATGAAAATTATGGAAAAGACAAAACTAACAGAATGGAAAAAGTAAAGTAAAACTAAAAAAAAAATAAAGTGAAACTAAGTACATCCATACAAAAAAGAATTGCAATTAAAAGAAAGCTAAAAGAAATTATTTCAGAAGAAAATGAGAAAATACAAAGAAAAGAAACAATGAAATGAGACAAACTGAAGAAAAAACAACTATGAAATAAATAAATAATAAATACCAAAAAAGTGAAAAAAGAAAATTTAAATCCATACATACATTGAAAATACATTAAAAGTAAAAAAAAAAAAAAAGATCTTAAAAACTAAGATGATATTTAATGCAATTATGCAATAAAGAGACAGGCAGACAGATGAACAACAACAAAAATAAATTAAACGGAAGAGACAAACAAACACGTTTAAGTATAACATAGCATTGGCCCGATGCAATGCTAAAGCTACTGACCAACCACAAATATTACATTTGTATCCTAATTACACTATTCCTAATTCCTAAAGGTCTCCTGAAGTGCTTTGAAAAGGCGAAGCTTTGTTCAATGTGTCAAATAATTTCAGCTGAAATATGAAGACTGGCCAGGGCAAATATAGCAGCCCCTCCCCTTTAAAAAAATAGCCAATAGTGTTTTGTTACTAAGCACTTCAGACTCATGACAATTGCAGTCTTTAACAGTAATGCTGAGTCACTCTGATCGTTTTAATGCTTTAAACACAGCATTCAGTTCTAAGTTTAACAAGTATAATGGTTTGTGCATTGACTGATGTTTGCAATGCATTACTATCCTTTGGTCTCACCGTAGATAAAGTAAGTGAGTGTTCATGCACACAGTGTGCTTCAGCATGCCGGATATTGCGGTTCCTCCCTTCATTGCAACTAATGGATGTGGAGGAGTTCAGATCAACACAGCATCAGCTACTGTTTATTATTTTTTTATATTAGAAAGTGTTCAAGGGAAGCCGTATAAAGCCTTGGTTACATGTGAATAAGTGACTGAATTCAGCTGCATCAGTGGACAGGACCCTCCAAAAGGAAGCAAATGGTCAGACTTAGTTTTTTTAAGTAGATTCATTTGGACAGATTAATTGTTTACCTAAAGAATAACAAAATGCGCTAGCTCTCCTTTGGCTTAGCTTCTCATTTATCAAAAAACAAACATAGTAAATTTTGACTTCACACAGACTTTGAGATCTTTGTTTGTATGAAAGGGAATTTGAAGACATCCACATTTGCAAGTGATTCTTTGTCGGCCGAACA
The DNA here is from genome assembly GCF_052040795.2 of Danio rerio. Classification (NCBI taxonomy): domain Eukaryota; kingdom Metazoa; phylum Chordata; class Actinopteri; order Cypriniformes; family Danionidae; genus Danio; species Danio rerio. Next base: position 40,887,581 of record NC_141043.1, on the reverse strand, counting down.
ACAAAAGGTCAGTTCTCCTTTGATGCAGTACAGTCAGGAAAATTCACAACATCTTTCCATCTGGGGAAGTTTTCCTTTAAAGCAGTTAAAATGTGAGCTTTCCTCAGCAACGTGACTCAGTATAAGATCTTTTAGACTGAATCAAGAGTGTCATGAAGCTGTGCTATGCTAAGTGTCATGAACCCCTTTCACACATACAGACCTTTCGGGAAAATTACCGGCAATTTTCCGGAAAGGTTATATGTGTGAACAGGTCCTTTTTGAAAATACCGGTAAAGTCGTTCTGGCTATTTTCCGGAAAGAGAAGTTGTAACATTACCGGCAATTTGCCGAAATGCTGCGCTGTGTGAATGCAGAAGGAAGATTGCCGTAATAAGCGCGTGCACGTCTAGAACGTGCTGACGTGAGACGTCTGCTTTAGCCAATCACAACAGTCAGACGCATTTACGTCCGCGCGGTTTGTGAGCATAAAAGCCTTTGAATATTTTTCCAGACACATTTAGCTATTTAGCTAAGTTAGTCAGATCACGTTTATATGTTCTTCTTAATGCCAACTGTGTAAATAATCATCGATGAGATGCTTATGATAAGCCGTTGTTTGTTTGCCTTCAAGCTTTGCGTGTGCCTGTGAGCGCCTGCACACGCACATATTATGAACATCTCGACATGCGAAAGTGATCCTGCGAAAGTTGTTCACAATATTGATCATCCACAGAGTTTGTAATTTAGTCAAATGTTTACAAATACAAGCGCAGCCGTTTAAAGCTCATTTGTGGTGAATGATATACGGTATTTTGGAATGGATGTGTGAATGCTCTTTTCCGGAAAATTTCCGTAACGTCCTCGCCTGTGTGAACAGCGCTATAGTCTACATATTCATTCATTCATTTTCCTTCAGCTTAGTCCCTTTATTTATCAGGCGTCACCACAGCAGAATGAACCGCCAACTTTTCCAGCATATGTTTTACGCAGCGTATACCCTTCCGGCTGCAACCCAGCACTGAGAAACACCCATACACTCTCGCATTCACGCATATACACTACGGCCAATTTAGTTAATCCAATTCACCCATAGCGTGTCTTTAAACTGTGGGGCAAACCGGAGCACCCAGAGGAAACCCACGCCAGCATGAGGAGAATATGCAAACTTCACACAGCAGCGAAAACTGACCCGGCCGGGGCTTGAACCAGCAACGTCCTTGCTGTGAGGTGACAGTGCTAACCACTGAGCCACTGCGCTGCCCTAGTCTGCATATTGATGTAAAAAAAAAAAAAAAAAAAAAAAAAAACAATACACAAATATAAAAATGAAATAAAAGAAATAGCTTTAAAAAAAAAAAAAAAAAAAAACAATACACAAATATAAAAATGAAATAAAAGAAATAGCTTTAAAAAAAAAAAAAAAAAGTTATTTTTTTTAATATTCCAGTTAGTTAAATACATCCGGTTATAAAGCATTCCTTCTGTTTAACACTGACAGGAATGTTTGACCTCAGCACTGCTGATCACACAAACACGCGCACGCGCACGCACACAAGCAGCTGGATTCTCAAGAAACCAATGACAGTTTTTACAGCAAACTTGAGTGTCGTTCTACTATTTGGCTGCCAAAAAGCAAATATTCTTAATGTTTCTTTAATGTAAATCATAATTTACTTTAATAATTAGAAAGCAATAGAATAGTAATTTGAAAAATACAAATAAATAATAATATGTTTTTTATTAAGCATTGGTTAAAAGATTTGATCATATTTAATAACTATTAATCAAAACAGCATTAATAATAATTGGCACTTTAATAACTACAAATTATTACTTCAAATTATACAAATATACACATACATACATACACACTAACTAGACAGGTTAGTGTAATTAGGCAAGATATTGTATAATGATGGTTTGTTCTATTGAAAAATTATTTATCTTAAAGGGATCTCAAAGTATTTTGACCTCAAAATGGAGTTTAAAAATTAAAAAAACTGCTTTTATTCTAGCCAAAATAAAACAAATAAGACTTTCTCTTGGAGAAATATTATCAGACATACTGTGTCCTTGCTCTGTTGAACATCATTTGGGAAATATTAAAAAAAGAATAATAATATTCAATGGGGGGCTAATAATTCTGACTTCAAATGTATGTATGTATGCATGTATGCATGCATGTATGTATGTATGTATGTATGTATGTATGTATGTATGTATGTATGTATGCATGTATATATATATATATATGTATATATATATATATATATATGTATATATATATATATATATATATATATATATATATATGTATGTATATATATATATATATATATATATATATGTATGTATATATATATATATATATATATATATATATATATATATATATATTTATATATATATATATATATATTTATATATATATATATATATATATATATATATATATTTATATATATATATATATATATATATATATATATATATATATATATATGTATGTGTATGTGTGTGTGTGTGTGTGTGTGTGTGTGTATATATATATATATATATATATATATATATATATATATATATATATATATATATATATATATATATATATATATATATATATATATATATATATATATATATATATATATATATATATATATATATATATATACACTGTATATGCACACAACAGTTATGTCTAGTTCTTTAATCTGATTGGCTGATAGCCATGCAATATTCTGGTAGAAACAGTACTCATCCAGTCTCTTCACCCTTCACCCTTGTGTTAAACTCCGCTAACATACAGCAAAAAGCAGAGGACACGACAGTTTGACAAATATTGCTCCTGTTGGGCAACATACTGTACTTTTGAGGCTTTTTTTATTCGAGAATGTAGTTGCTTAGATTGCAACTATGCAGTTTATTTGTTTTAGCAAAAATGATTGACAATGTTCATCCATAAAAAAAGCGATAGAGACCGCATACTAAACGCTAGGTCAAAAACAGCAAAATTTCAAATTACAGCTGATAAAATGATTATTAAACAGGTAAATGACTTTCCAAGTTGATCTCTCTCTCTCTCTCTCTCTCTCTCTCTCTCTCATGTTCTAGTTCAATCTCTGTAGACTGATGGCATTTCATGCCGTTCAGTCTTATAATCTTAAAATGTGAGCAAAATCACCTGTTTTCTCATCACTTTAGCCATTACACTATAGAGAGTCATTTAAACACAAGCTCTAACGTGATGTTGGGGAATAAGCAACGGTTTCTGCTGTTCTGAAGTCAGCTGCAGATGTGAATGAATGGTGGAAGAAAGTAGTTCCTCTTACAAAACATTTTTTAGACTCTCCGTGTTTGATTTTCTTTTTTTACACACACGATTATGCTATCAAATTGCTGTATAAACGATATCACACTCGTAGCAGTGCAATATGGCTGTATATCTTCTCTGGTGGGACTCGCACTAGTGATAAATATTATAAATATTAGTCAAATTATGTTTAATAGAGCAAGGAAATTTTCAGAGTACAGATATAGAACATTTTAATTATTATTGTTGTTGTTTCTAATACTTGTGATTAAAACTAAACTAAACCAACCAACTTAACAACAAACAAACTACATTTTAATAACCAGGTAAAACAGAATCTTATATTAGTATATGCTATATGTAAAATATTTATAAGTATATGCATTAATAAAATTGTTAATAAAATGAATCGATAAAAATGAATACGACGGAAAATAATATGAAGAATACAAAGAAGAATATGAAAAATACAGGAACAATATGAAGACAAAACAAAGAGGAAGAATATAAAGAATACGATGAAGATTACTACAAAGAATATGAATATGAAGTGGAATATGATATGAAGAATACAAAGAATATGAATATGAAGTAGAATATACATTTTATAAAGACAACGAAGAATACAAAGATTACAAAGAAAAAAAAGAACCTGAAGAGGATGAAGACAAAGACGAAGAAGACAAATATGAAGAAGAATACAAAGGAGGAAGATAATATTACAATGGTATAAAATTTACATAAAGTATAAAAATAAACTAATAATTGTTTAAATTATAACTTAAGCAACAACAAGTCTCAAACCCAAAGGTTGAGATTTAAAAATACTGATGCTTGCCATACAAATAAATGATCCGTAAAACAAAACCATACAGTTCAGCTTACGATCCCAGAAGCCAGCAGTATTATCACAGTCATCATGAAAGAAGACCACACAGAGAGACCCTCAACCTTTACTCTTCCACCTTCACCATGTAAAGGCAGAGCTGAGGTTTCTAAGAGCATGTTTATGAATCGCTTTTGTACAGACTTTTATGAGGAATGCAAGGAATCCCTCAGATCTGAGCTGAATTTATCCCTCTGTTCTGTACCAGAGAAATGACTGGCACTACTAGACCCTCAGCCTGGATTACATAACGCCAGGGCTGTCACTGTAAGACAGATAGTACTATAGGTACAAAGTTAACAATTTCAAACACATACACATCATCTTACTTTTAAATGCAAGTCAAGCTCATTGGAAATATGTGCATCAGCCTACATTTTTTCAAAATGCATTGTTTTGGGTACATTTTGTTGCATGTTTCAAATTACAAATCTACTAGAGGGCGCTGTCTACATGTTTTTGTGAATCAGAAATATGTTACTTGGGGTACATTTTGTTATTAGTTTCAGATACACATCCATACACATTCACGAGAAGGCGGGGCTTGTTGTATAGATTACATATAGCAAACGACTGAACTAAACTCAACAAATATTGATTTCAAATGCAAACATTAGAGAAAAGTACACTTATAGTGTAATTTTTGCTAGATTTTACATTGCTTCACAAATTTCTTTTGTGGAAGTGTACTTCACTGGACTTAAACTCGAGAAATCTGCATCAAAAACACAAAATCTTACAAGGTGAGCTACCAAGCAAACTGACCATGCCAGAAATGTTGTCCATATGGAGATAGATATGTGCGCAAAATGTATTCGATTACAAATCATAGACATCAACTTGTTTTGTGGCACTTATTTAGTGTTGAGCAAAGAACTGCCAAAAATTATGCTTTATTTGTCAATAGTATAGCCTTGTAATATCATTAATGTAAAAAGGAACAAAGTTGTTGGCGTCATACAGCCCCCTAGTGTTTGTTTTACTTCGAATCTCCAGTCAAATTTAAGTTCAAGTATGTTTTTGCAAATTCACAAATATGTAGGCTAAAGCAGTGGTTCCCAAAGTGGGCGATAACCTCCTAGTGGCGTTCTTCAAAATTAAACAAAGAATAGACTTGGGCCTATTAGTGTGTGTGAGCCATTTTGCGTTTACAAGGTTTGTATATTCATAACCACCTCAGAGGATATTGGGAGTCGCGAGTCACTGGCATTGTTATTTTGGGGGTCACCGGCTGAAACATTTGGGAACCCCTTGGCTAAAGTACTTATTTCTAATTGGCCGGTGCTGAATAAATAACAACAATTGATGTTGCTGTGTCTGTTAAACCTGTGTACAATCACAGAAAACATTCAAATCTATTTGCAAAGCAATCAATCCAAAGAGCAGGTCTTAAATTGGAGGTAAAACATTTAAAACGCACTAGGAATGCTAGTTTTTGGCTCCCAGAATATTCGCTGTTTGTTAGAAATGAAAGGAATTTGTCTGTGTGATACCCCAGTGGCTAGAGCTTCGAAATATTCTTCTTCCCTCTCCTACTTCACTTTTTCTCATTCCACTGTCCTGTCAAATAATGGCAAGATACCAAAACAAATAGTCACCTTGGAAGGTTCCATCTGCGTTCTGAATGATTTTGAGATATTGAGCTTCAAAGTTTTTGCATGCCATAGCAAACAGTATGTGTGTGTAACATTTGTTAATTAAACAAAAAGTCATAAAATGTAAACAACTTATAAAAAAACATCCCAAAATGTAAATAAGTTGTCATTTAATAAGAAAATATGTCGAAAAATACGTCGATAACCCAATTTTGACAAAAATGTCTGATAATTTTAAGGTGACAAAATGTATTTATTAAGTAAATAAAACATTTGCTCTAGGTTAGGAATTTGTTCCCAGGATTCTCTATTTTAGGCTCCTGCTGAGTGGATGCAAAAAACAGTTCTGCAATATTCTGGGATGTTAGCTATTGGTTACTGAAAAAAATGCAACAAAGAATGTTCCCAGATTGTTGTTATTTGTGACCCTGGACCACAAAACAAAATTGAAATTTATGCATCACCTGAAAGCTGAATTAAATGCTTGTTTTCCATTGATGTATGGGTTATTACAATATGACTATATCTGGCATATTTGAGACAACTATTTGAAAATAGAATCTGACGGCTCAGAAAATATCAAAATACTGAGAAAAGTCATCTTTAAAGTTGTCTAAATGAAATGCTAATCAAAAAATGTGTTTTCATACATTTAAATTGTTATTTTACAAAAAAGGCAAACATAATACAATATTTTCTTAATATTTCAATGATTTTTTTGCATAAAATAAAAATGTACAAGTTTAACCAATACAATGTAAATTTTGTTGATTGCCAAAAATATACCCTTGCAACATACTGTAGGATTAGTTTTTTGTTCCAGGGTCACATTTGGTCCCCCAAAAATTTGAAAGTGCAACCAAAGGGGAAGCCATATGATTACCGGTAACCACTGACTTCTATAGTATGTGTTTTTCCTACAATTTATGTTAATAACTAACAGTTTACAGCATTCTTCAAAACATCTTCTTTTGAGTTTACCAACATCAACAAAAAACTGGTTTGGAACAAGTTAATATTGAATAAATGACAAAATTTTCAATTCTGTGTGAACGACCCCTTTAAGAGGCCCCACACTTAAATCCCATGAACATACAGCAATATGACCATTTGGTAGACACCAGTAGAGCTAATCTTACAGTACTTCACTGAATAATAATCCGCTACAAGTTTTTGACATTTTCCCATCCCCATTACAAACTCAAACACCAAAGTGAACCATGACCCACCATTACAATCCTCCAGACTAATTATGGCATTTGAGAAGACAAGTATGCACTTAGAAATGCTGTATGCGGGGGCTCTCAGTAATGGATCAGCTTTAAATTACAGGTCTCATGAATGGATGAGATCAAAGCTCAGCAGCTTTCCATCTCTGGATAAGTGTCTTAAATGATCCAGAAGAAATTTGGGTTGTGTAAGTTTTGTGACAAATAAACGAAGCACTGCGAGCTGAACAACGGACAAATGAAACAGTTTTAGTGAATCATTATATGCTATAGTGAATAATACTGAAAACCATGGAGATCACAGAAATTATTACTATAATTATGATTAAAAAAATTTTGTAAAATCCTAAATGAAAATTAAATTAAAGGCAGAAATAAAAGTAAACATAATATAATAAAATAAAATAAAATAAAATAAAATAAAATAAAATAAAATATATGGCGGCATGGTGGCGCAGTGGGTAGCACGTTCAGCTCACAGCAAGAAGGTAGCTGGTTCGAGCCTCGGTTGTGTTAGTTGTAATAATAATATAATATAATATAATATAATATAATATAATATAATATAATAAAATAAAATATATTGCGTCATAGTGGCGTAGTGAGTAACACAATTGCCTTACAGTAAGAAGGTTGCTGGTTCAAGCCTCGGCTGGGTTTGCATGTTCTCCCCGTGTTTACGTGGGTTTCCTCTGGGTGCTTCGGTTTCCCCCACAGTCCAAAAACATGCGCTATAGATGAAGTGGCCATAGTGTAAGTGTGTGAATGAGAGTGTATGGGTGTTTCCCAGTGATGGGTTTTGGGTTGCGGCTAGAAAGGCATCCGCTGCGTTAAACATACTGTATGCTGGATAAGTTGGCGGTTCATTCTGCTGTGGCAACCCCTGATGAATGAAGTGACTAAGCTGAAGAAAAATGAATAATATAAAATTATAATAATAAAATTAATAATATAATATAATATAATATAATATAATATAATATAATATAATATAATATATGGCAGCATGGTGGCGCAGTGGGTAGCACGTTCAGCTCACAGCAAGAAGGTAGCTGGTTCGAGCCTCGGTTGTGTTAGTTGGCGTTTCTGTGTAAAGTATGCATGTTCTCCCCAAATTCACGTGGGTTTCCTCAGGGTGCTCCGGTTCCCCAAAAGTCCAAAAGCATGTGTTTTTGGTGAATTGGATAGGCTAAATTGTCCGTAGTGTATGTGTCTGAATGGGTGTGTGTGAACGTTTCTCAGTGATGGGTTGTGGCTGGAAGGGCATCTGCTGCGTAAAACATTGCTGGATAAGTTGGCGGTTCATTTAAATTTAGAGTTTTTGGTTAGAAATATTTCAGTTCTTTCCCAAGGTTTACGATTGTGTTTTAATCCCTAACCCAATGATAGCAACTTTTGGCTTGAGAGATTTTCTGGAGATTCTCAATTGAAATGTATGGTTACCTGTCCAGTATGGCATGACAATAGCTAAAAAAGTTATTCTTTGTTTCTGGAAGAAAAATGTTGGGTCTATTTTTTTCTGACTGGCTTCTTGGACTCACCTTCACTTTACATTTGGAAAAAATTAGATATTGCAAAAACAATAATAATAAAGACAGACAGACAGACAGACAGACAGACAGACAGACGGATTGATAGATAGACGGACAGACGGACAGACAGACAGACAGACAGACAGACAGACAGACAGACAGACAGACAGACAGACAGACAGACAGACAGACAGACAGACAGACAGACAGACAGACAGACAGATAGATAGATAGATAGATAGATAGATAGATAGATAGATAGATAGATAGATAGATAGATAGATAGATAGATAGATAGATTTATACAATGTGCAAATTTTTGATGTGCATGTTCCCAAAATAAATCTTAGGACTACAATCAATATTTCTGAGGATGTTACACAGTATTTGGTCTACTGTCAAAACTCCATTTGAAGTGGTGCTTTATTTATGGTGGTACAAATTATTTATCAAAGGTCATAGATAATTTTTATTCTCAAACATAAACACTAATGAAAGATGTAAGGGTATAAAGCATAATTTGAGACCTTTTTTAATAAAAAAAAGAAGAAAAAAAATACTTTATCTAATTGTAATCCTGAGCTTACAAACCTTAATTTAGGGGTCAAAAACACCAATAACAAACTGTTCATGAATATTTAAAGGGATAGATCACCCAAAAATGAAATATTTATCATCATTTACTCACCCTTTACTTGTTTTATGAGTTTCTTTCTTCTATAGAACGAAAAAAAAAATATTTTGAAGAATGTTGCTTGATGGTAACCATTTGGGTTGTGCGATTATTCGAAATCAAATCCCAATTTGAAACTCTGCAATTAGTTAATTGCAAGAGGCTGCAATATAATATAAATAATATATGTTTATATATATATATATATATATATATATATATATATATATATATATATATATATATACATATATATATATATATATATATATATATATATATATATATATATATATATACAGTACAGTGTGTATACAGACTAACATCTGAGGTGCCGTGCTTCAAAACCAGTCCGCTATGCTTCAGAAAATTAAACATGCTAGACTTTCTGTGAAGGTTGTCGTGAGGCATCGCAGACATGGTATATGTTGTTGTGAACTATGCCACATTACGAAAATAGAAACAATTAAATCTTGTGTCACGACGTCCATTTGTTGTTTACGACTCCCCACGACGAAGGAAATCGTGGCAAAATCGTGTGATCTGACCAGGGCTTTATAACTAGCCAATTCGTTCTGTCCAACCAGAATTGCCCAACTGAATTATTGCCACAATAAAAAAAAAGAAAACAAACAGGAAAGCCCTTACAAGTGGGATTATGGCATCTGCTGCTTCAGAAGCATTAATAGATGAATTAATATCACAGAAAAACAGTTTATATTTGTTATATGGGTTTTTTTTTCACAGACACCAAACAAAAACAGGTAATTTTAGGAGCTGTTGCAGAATTGTTGCTACGGTGTACAGATTATTGAGCTGAAGCTTGAAATTAGATTAAAATCAGCTTGGAGCTTGAATTAAATCGTAAATCAAAATAGATTTAATAATATATATAATAATATATATAGATATTTTCCCCAAATGGCACAGTCCTAGCACCCATTGATTTTAATAGTCGTTCCTACTACGGATATTAATGGGTTCCATCAACTAGCTTTTTTTCAAAATATCTTGAACAGAAAAAAAGAAACTCATAAAGGTTTAAAACCATACAAGGGAGAGTAAATGAAGTCATTTTAATTTTCGAGGAAACTATCCCTTTAATAAACTGTCCACATTTAAGTACTCTTTATACCGAAGAGTACAAAAGACACCACTCACTGGTTAGTGACCGAAGAGTGAGAGTATTTTGGCTAAGTGGTTCCAGCCTTACCATAAACATCATGGATGACATCCAGAGAGGACGACCAAGAGTACCGTTCTGCCCCCAGCTCTGTCAAAGACGATGGGAGTGTCTCCAGCTCATAAGCTCCCCTTTTCCTCCAGTAAAGGAACATCATAAGGACGAGGCTGTAAACACTAACTGCAAAAAAAGCACCCCGCTAAGAGATCCGATCAAGCTGCTTCAAAAGGAAACAATGCCTGGTTGTACAATAAACAAACACTTAACATCTAACGCGGCATATTTATATCCAGCTCTGATGTTCCCCATACTGGATCTAGTTGAACAAATCGCAATAAAGCAGGCACCTGCAGTTACCTCATCTTCCTTAACAATTAAACCTCTCTTTGATCCTGTTTCACGAGTTACAACCCATAAAAGTGTGCAACTAGGCATGCCAAAAAACAGACCCATGTTCCAAATCTGAGCAAATGCTGTTACCCATTTCACAACACCATGATGATAAATCTCAACTGAGAGTGTATATAAAGAGTTCCTCGCTTCTAAAATGGCAGATCAGGCCCCGCAAAGGAATCTAGCAGTACGCCAAGTTGGGAACACCTAAAAACCCATTACACCTTGGCAGGAAGGGTTAAATTAAATTTACTTAAAGTTGCTCAATGTCTTGATGAGATTGTAGTGCCTTCTTTGAGTTAGTTTGTAACTCAATAATATATTTCAATTGAGAGCTACTGATGAATTCCTTCAGTTTTGAAAATGGCGTATCCCACAATGGGATGTAGTGCGCCAAGTCGGGAACACCTAAAATCCCACTACATCTTGGCAGACATGGTCAAACTAAATTTGCCCAAAGTTTCTCCATGTCTTGATGAGATTGTCTTGCCTTCTTCGAGTTAGGTTGCAACTCAATAATAAATCTCAACGACTAGTGTATAAAGAAATTCCTCTCTTTAAAATAGCATATCCCGCAATGCAACCTTGCAGTACGCCAAGTCGGAAAAACCTAAAATCCCACTACACCTTGGCAGAAATGGTCAAATTAAATTTGCCCAAAGTTTCTCCAAGTCTTGATGAAATTGTCTTGCCTTCTTCGATTTAGTTTGTAACTAGATAAATTGTAACTAGATAAAAGTGTATAATACATTCCTCACTTCATAATGGCATATCACGCAATGCGACCTTGCAGTATGCCAAGTCAGGAACACCTTAAAATCCACTGCAACTTGGCAGAAAAAGTCCAATAAAATTTCTCCATGCCTTGATGAGATTGTCCTGCCTTCTTCGAGTTAGTTTGTAACTCAATAATAAATCTCAACTACTAGTGTATAAAGAAATTCCTCACTTCAAAATGGCATATCCCGCAATGCAACCTTGCAATGCGCCAAGTCGGGAACACCTAAAAATCCACTACACCTCAGCAGAAAAGCTCAAATACGGTTTGTCCAAAGTTTCCCCATGTCTTGATGAGATTGTCCTGCCTTCTTTGAGTTAGTTTTTAACTCAATAATAATCTAAATTGAGTATAATGAATTCCTCGCTTTAAAAGTGCTACACCACAATGGGATCTTGCAGTACGTCAAGTCGTTAACACCGAAGAATCCACTACACCTTGGCAGAAAAAGTCAAATAAAGTTTGCCCAAAGTTTCTCCATGTCTTGATAAGACCACTTCCCTTCTTTGAGTTAGTTTGTACCCCCAATAATATACTTTAATTGAGAGTATTCAATGAATTCATCTCTCCTAAAACGCATATCCTTCAATGGGATTTGCAAAACGCCAAGTCTGGAACACCTAAAAATCCACTACACCTTGGCAGAATAAATCCAATAAAATTTTTCCATGTCTTGATGAGATTGTCTTGCCTTCATTTGAGTTCATTTTTACCTCAATGATAAATCTAAATTGAGAGCGTATAATGAATTCCTCGCTTCAAAAATGGCAGATCTGATACTGCAAAGGAATTTTGTAGTACGCCAAGTCGGGAACACCTAAAAATCCACTACACCTTGGCAGAAAAAGTTCCAAAAAGTTTGCCCAAAGTTTCTCCATGTCTTGACAAGATCATCTTATCTCCTTTGAGAAGTTGATGGCGCTTTTTCTTCACTTACATCCCAAAAGATGTTCTTCGCCAAACTATCGGTCTGCACAGAACAGGCACATCGGTGTCAAAGTCTGTGAAAGCAGTTTGGGCAAAGAGAACTGGTTGTCAGAGGGTGTTCGACCCACACTAGCAAACAAATGTTGCATTCATACAGACATGAAGTGCATGCTGGGATTGACAGACTAGGCCAATACCTTCCAGTCTTTGAGAAACAAAGATCCCATGCAAAGCCCTCCTACACAGACAGCGAACTTTGTCTACCATTTGCACAAACAATAAAAACCAGACATTTCTGCATTGATTAGAGCCACTGGTCCTCCTTTTTTTCAGAGATTTATGTGTGCGACTACAACACAGTCAGCTGTTTCTGTGAATGTACACCAGCCAGAAGTGGCTCCTGATAAGATATCTCCTCTACAGAGGTGGATGCATGTTCGAATGACATCATTTCAAAACATGGCGTGTCAAAGGCACAGACTTGTTGCTGTAGCGTTCAGTTGCCCTGCAGAGAAGAATTACTGTGAGAACGTTATGTGCAAGAGATTTCAGAGGGGAGGGACGATCCTGCACAGCCATTCAGATGTCCAATTTTGGGATAAGAAATTAGAGGGTACGGCTGGGACAGACTTACTCTTGGAGTCTGGCTTTGCAGACATATGGTAGTAATCCAGAACCTGGCTTTGAACTTGCAGCTTTTTTATGAACAGGCAGCTGCAGAACCATACAGATTTCAGACAATGATTCTCAGCTACTTCAGCGCCTTTTCAACACAAGCTAAACATTGAGTTTGCATAAAAAGTGTGCTTACGTAATAGGCTGAGAGGCATGAGTGTGTGCTAAAAAAGATCAAGTGAAGAACTGATTTCTTCCAGGTCTCATTGGTGTTGACAGGTGGAGAGAAGTTTGACGCTCTGGTTGCCGAAGTGGTGAAAAACAGAGGTTAACCTATATTTAGATAGAATGGCCACAACATAGGCCTATACTTAAAGAGATAGTTTAAGCAAAAATTAAAACTCTGTCATCATTTACTCATCCTCATCTTGACTCAAACCATTATGAGTTTTTGTTCTGTTGAACACAAAAGAAAATATTTTGAAGAAAGCTTAAAACTAAAACGCACTAGTGTAAACGGGGCCTAAGAAGTCACCATCTAGACCAGGGGTCACCAACTCAAATTGGCATGGGGGTCATTTCAGTGACTGACAATTCATAGCAGGGCCGTTTCAACATTCAAGCACAAGAAAAAAGTGAAACCTGACATAATTGATGCGTCTTAGGACAACAGACAGGACGTTTATATTTCAAGCAGTACCTGTCACCAGTGATAACGCAAATCAGCACGTTCATCCTGTCACACATCAGCTGTTGAAATATATGTGGTTGTTGTGTGTATAGTCGAGCATTAGACACACACTCATTCATTCTTCCTCAGAGTATATGCAGTAAAAACCTTGGCTTTTTGTTTCTTGTTGTACATATTGAAAGGAGTTTGAATTGCTATAAAAATACAACAAAATAATATAATAATATAATACAATAATAATTATTATTATTCTGTCCCAACCAATTGTATTGTCCCAACAGCGTAAGAAAAGCAGAAAACTTTACTGGCAATTGTTCTTCTCAACATCTTTTCTTTTTTTTTTTAAAGCTACAACAAAGAGGGGAAAGTACGTACACATTCACACTTATTTTAACATGTTCAATTTAACCAGTAGTACAATTTCACTAATGTACATAGTTTTTATGCAAATCTTAATAAGCAAATGAGGAAAATCTTTTAAATGAGACCATTTGAATGGAATATTAGCAAAATGATCATATTTGTTACACCACCAGTATAACGTGTAAGCCATTAGGAAGTGTTTGTACAACAAAATACTAGTATAAAATTGATGATAATCAAATGACCCTTGAATATTTACAAAAATAGAGCTTTATTAAAAGTAGAGCACTTACGGGCATATATTTTAATGTTTAAATGAGCCACAGAATTAAAAGGCATGCGTGTTACTCTCGACCGTACACTGAGAGAAAATCAAAGTAAAAGTAATCTGAATGCAGTACTTTAGGGCGTACTCACACAATGCCATCCGTACCGTGCCCAGGCCCGTTTCCTGGATAGTTTGAGAAGTGTGAGTGCGCTGAATCGGGCTCAAGCACGGTTCACTTGGTCGGCCCTGGCCCGGTTGGAAGAGGTGTGCCTGAGCGCGGTTCACTTGGGCTTTGGCGTGGTACGCTTGTGTGTGAGTGCAAAACGCGCCAAAGCCCGAAACTGAAAGCGAGACGTGACTTTTAAGGGGCTGTTTCATATGCATTTATTAATCATTCTTACTGTTCAGTGAACGCAAACTGCCGTAGTTTATTAAAGACGAGAACTCCTCACAGCACGAAAGCTGCGCGGCTTCAGCAGACCTCCTCATTCCTGCAGCACGAGAGCTTTATGATTGTTTATGAGCACCAAAAGTGGCAGATCTGTTCGGCGAAATATCTGACTGAGTGTCCCTGCATCCCTAAGGACTGTTTGGCGAAATATTTGACTGCATTTCACTGCATATCAAACGACTGAAACAATATAACTAGAGAAATCTCCTCTGTGCTGCTGAGTGAGAGAGCGCTTCTCACTGAACAGCGCAGCAGCGATGACATAAGCATGCCGAGGCCCATTTGTGGTGTGAGACGGGAGGGGGGACAAGCATGCTTTGGCCCGGTTCGAGGCAACTGTACCTATTGTGAGTACGTTCTTAAACTTCGACTAGGTGGTGGATCTAATGGCCCGTAGGTCGACAGTTAAAGATCCCTAATCTAGACTCTGCAAAAAGTCACAAAAATACTTCAAGATGCACCAAAATGTATTCCTTTTGTTTCTCAAAACAAACATACAATATTTTCTAAGGCAAAGAGGTCACCTCTTTAATGAACTGAGATACAAAATTAAAACATTTTTATAATGATAATCTAGTAACTTCAGGATATATTTTTAAGTTTGTGCAAACCCTCATGCAGCTACAGACAATCATTTGCAGCTATTTTTTCACACAAAAAGCCAACCCGTCTACATCACCCGGCTTTTTACTTCTCACCACTATCTAGACGGCTATGAAAATCACTGATATGCCTTTCACTCAAACCCTGTTTTTCGAAATCCCTAAATTGTTACTGTAACAGCACATTGGGGTATTTAGCACGTAATGAAAAGCTAGACCGTCTTGCTTTGTGCACAAGCAGATATTAGAGCTCATCCTTGGCAGAGACGTGCTCATTAACGCCAGGCTAAGATCCGCCTAAATGGACTTAAGCTGGGTGGGGGAAGCAGTTCAGCAGTAGTCAACTTGGGACAGGGTGATGGTATGAACTCAGGCTAAAGAGCCCTTTTAATCCCCCTGTAATCATCACACGGATGAGAGAGAGGTGACAAAAAAGTGCTATTCCTCTAATGGTCAAAGCATGATAGCTGCTAGCCCATTAGCAAAACCAAGAGCTACGCTATAAATGTATCTGTGTATAAGTGTAAAAAGTCAATTGCTGAGTCAGTTTAGAAAATAATGGAAGGACTATACATCTAAACATTCAGAGTTCTGACTCAACTCTTTCTCAACAGCTCTGCATGTCTTGTCAGGATTACTGTAATTATGAGATGACGCTAGAACATTACTCTGACTTTTGCATGCTAACTTAGCATGTAAAGCCGGCTAAATCCTTCATATCAATATTTAAAAGGAACATTCATTCATTCATTCATTTTCTTTTCAGCTTAGTCTCTTTATTAATCAAGGGTCACCACAGTGGAATGAACCGCCAACTTATCCAGCATACGTTTTATACAGTGGATGCCCTTCCAGCCGCAACCCAACACTGGAAAACACCCACACACTCTTGCATTCATGCACATACACTACAGCCAATTTTAGCTTAACCCCTAGCGCATGTCCTTGGACTGTAGGGGAAACCAGAGCACCCGGAGGAAACCCACACCAACACGAGGAGAACATGCAAACTCCACACAGAAATGCCAACTGACCCAGCCAGGGCTGGAACCAGAGACCTTCTTGCCGTGTACCCACTGTGCTGCCATTTTGCGAGTGCTTTAATGTTTAAATAATTTTCCATTAAAATTGCATGAAGGTTATGTGACCATCAGGAAGAACGCATCATCTTATTTCTCACAGGATGCATTTTGTGTCTTCGCGGTTTTCGTTCTTCCAAGGTAACCTGGCAAGAACGGTCTTCACAAGAACTCAAGTTCGCTCTCAGCGTTTTGGGAATGGAGAAACAGCTTAAGCGTGTGAAACAGCTGCCAATGCAATCTTTTCAAAAATCGCTGCTTAACAACCAGTGGTCACCATGGTGACTACTTCATAAGTGGGTGTAGCTCTAAGGCTCCACCCTTTAATCATAGAAATCTTCTCCAGTTGATTTTGTCTGTTATACAAACTAACGCTAATGACCTGTTTCCACTGACTGGTACAGTACGATACGGTACGGGTCACCTTTATCAGGCTTGCGTTTCCACTCCTAAAGGCCGCATTTACACTGCACTGTTCAAGTGACTCAATTCCGATTTTTTTCTCCCATGTGGCACAGATCGGATATGGCGCATGTACGTGTAAGCAGGAACAAATCACATGGATTCCGATTTACTCAAATCAGATTCAGGCCTTGTTCATATGTGAAAATTTATCCGACATGAATCGGATCTGTGCTCTCGTATCTGCAGTGTAAGCAGGTAGGTCGGATTTTCACCTGTAAATGCGAGTCGCGCGTCATTAAAAACCATAGCAAATGATGTCAAGTCTGACACTTTCATTTCAGAACAGACTTCAGCAGAGTCCCAAACATTAAATCTCATACTTGAGGACTTGAGGAGCGCAATGTCCACCATGTAACCAATATAAACTAATATAAAACTAGTGCATTGCTACATCATGTGCATAAATCACGCCATGGGCATTAATACATTAAGATGCCTAAAGGTTTAAAAAAAAGCCTATACCAAAAGAAGATGGACAAATGAGAACTTTCTGTCATAAACTATAGTAAAACAGCTTGTCAAAAACTGCGAACAGATTACATACAGGAATAGAGAAAGAGCACTCTTTAATTATCAGCTGTTAGTCAGCGTTCGCTCTTTTTTTCATGGTCATTATTGCGCCTTTGCCGTGTGCTGTGTAAATGCAGACGATCAGACACGAGACACTTTTAAAGATGATGCAAGCAGGTCATCAAAAAAAAAGTCGGATACAGTCACAAAATCGGAATTGACCATCAACATCTGCAGTGTAAATGCAGCCCAAAGGATACCAATGGAAACCAGATGTGTATTATATATTTATAATTCAGATGGCGCTATGTGGCACGGCAGAAATACGAACAGTGTCCTGAGTCGTAGGTGGGCGCTGCGGACAGACGCTGACTTGCGGCGCCAGTGTGCGACCCACTTTGCAGACGCCGAAATGTTACGAATTATAGAAAAACTACACACAACATACATTTAGTCCTTATTTGGGATCAAAAACAACACGCAACATATAGCCCACAGTCAGAGCAAACCTCTTAAATCTTCGCCAGAACATGTAACCTTTTTTAAGAAAGTAATTCCAAAACTCATCGAGTTCATAATAGTCCAAAAGGTGATGATAATAGGCTAACGAGGCAGTTTGTTCATGGTATAGGTTGCTGAAAGAATCCTTTACTCCTTTGTTTTTCCAGCTTCTTCTATGCTTTTTCGTGTGCCACTCTGGCGTTAGTCCGTTTCTGAAAGGATCAGATGTTGGAAGCACTTCAATAGTTATGCGCACGTTATCATCATCAGCTCAAGAAGCTGGTTATTTCAAATATACATAGACACAGATGTAAACTCTCTGGAGAAAGTGAAACTATGAAGTCAATCTAGGGCCTTATATATAATTGCAAAGACAAAAAAAAGTATTGACCAAAAAACTGTAAAATAATGCAAATCTCAAAAATAAATAAACAAATCGCAAAGCGAAAATTGAGCTTTGAGAAATGAAAAGGAATTTTGCAAACAAAAATAAAGAACTGCAAATAAAAATCAAGTAGTGCAAAAAAAAATATTTGCAATTTTTTTAAATATACATTTATTTGTGATTTTTTTTTTCTAGTATTGCCCTTGCAAAACCTCTCAAGTCAAATGCAACGCTCATTTTGATTTGCGAGTTTTACTGTTTGATGATTTAAACATCCCCCAAAAGCAAAGGATTCAGGTATTTTACTTAATCTCGATTAGATTTATGACAGCGATTCATGGCTGATTTCATTTATGTCAAGATCTCTCCAGCTGATGATGTCGCTTCATAGGAGACCTGTTCTGGCATGCTGTACATGCCCAATTTCTTGTGACTCCGCCCCCTCGTCAAATCAAGGCCAGAAAGTGAAACGCACAGAAATGTGCAAAAAGAAAACAGCATCGCAAACTTGTGGTTGACTGAAAATCAAATCAAAATGAGCGTTGCAAGTGACTTGAGAGGTTTTGCAAAGTCAATACTGGAAAAAAAAATCTAAAATAAATGTATATTTAAAAAAAAAAAATTGCAGGTATTATTTTTTTTGCACTTCTTAATTTTTATATGCAGTTCTTTATTTTTGTGTGCAAAATTCCTTTTTATTTCTCAAAGATCAATTTTCCCTTTGCCATTTTGTTTGAGATTTGCATTATTTTATAATTTTTTGCTCGATACTATATTTTGGTTTTGCTCGATACTAAATAGTGGTTTGCTTTTTGGTACCTTGTGACAAATATAAACGGCCATAGAAGCATACCAAACCGTACCCTACCCACTTAGTGGAAATGGGCCAGATTTGGAATAAGTCAACTATGATTATTAAAAGGAAATTAAAACATTATTGCATTATTTTTCATACTGCAGTTAGCAAAGTCCTGCATAGAAGTATTTGGAGTTTACTAGAGTGAACATTTTCATTACTCATCACAGCTGGGACCCAAATGAAAAAAAAGCACAAATTTCCACCTTCAGGCTCCACAAATCAGTCAAAAGAAGTCCAAACAACTCCAACTACAAATTCACGGCTAACTTACACTAATCTCATTCATTCAACAAGCCTAATAGCTGTACAACCACTTAAACCAAGGGCAGGACCTGGAGGAAGAAGAACATGCTAATAGCGCAGTCTTAAGCCCTTCTTGTGTGTGATAAAAGCAAGTGTAGAGCGTGACAAAGTGAAGGATGATGGGAAAGTTGTAAGGCTAGGAGGGCTGCTGAACAGTGGAGAGAATGGCTGACAGCTGCAAAAGCCTGTTCATGAGCATTACATCATCTCAGCACTTGAAAAGCTCATAGCGATAGCCTGGCGCTGTGTTTTTGTGTGCATGTGGGGGTCTGCTTTTGAGTTTTCGGAGTCTGACTAACAACAAAATGTGCCTAGTAATAGGATAAATTGCATATACACTACTAGACAAAAGTCTTGTTGCCTATCCAAGTTTTAGGAACTACAAATAATAACTTGACTTCTAGTTGATCATTTGGTATCAAAAGTGGCTTGTATAAAAGGCAAAGACCTCTAGATTATGCTTATTTTACTAAAATAAAATATTCATGCCTTGATTTTCAATTATTTATTTAGGACTTTACTCAGACAAAAGTCTTGTCACTTAACAAAAATAATGTCCAGTATAGAATATAAAGTAATGGTGCAGTGGAAAAGGAATTATTATTGTGTATGACTCCCATAAGCTTGGAGGACTGCATCCATTCATCTCTGCAATCACTCAAATAACTTATTAATAAAGTCATCTGGAATGGCAAAGAAAGCGTTCTTGCAGGACTCCCAGAGTTTATCAAAATTCTTTGGATTTATTTTCAATGCCGCCTCCATCTTATCTCAGACATGCTCAATAATGTTCATATCTGGTGACTAGGCTAGCCAATCCTGGAGCACCTTGACCTTCTTTGCTTTCAGGAGCTTTGATGTGGAGGCTGAAGTATGAGAAGGAGCGCTATCCTGCTGAAGAATTTGCCCTCTCCTGTGGTTTGTAATGTAATGGGCAGCACAACTGTCTTGATACCTTAAGCTGTTGATGTTGCCATCCACTCTGCAGATCTCCTGCACGCCCCTATAGTGAATGTAACCCTAAACCATGATTTTTCTTCACCAAACTTGACTGATCTCTATGAGAATCTTGGGTCCATGCAGGTTCCAGTAGGTCTTCTGCAGTATTTGTGATGATTGGGATGCAGTTCAACAGATGATTCATCAGAAAAATCTGCCTCCTGCCACTTCTCCAAATGATCAAGTAGAAGTCAAGCTATTATTTGTTGCTCTTACAACTGAAATCGATGACAAGACTTTCGCCAGGTAGTGTATTTTAACAAATGAATTAAATGCAATGTGACTACTCTACACTCAAACATTTATTTTGGCTGTTCAAACAACTTCTTTCATGACATGAAAACACAATTCTTAAGTTTTTTGGGAAGCTTAATTGTTTTATGTTTAATCCACTTCAATTTTATAAACAAGTTAACTCAACTGATTTGTGTTGCATGGGGTAACATGAAGGAATTGTGTAACCCAGCATTCTTACAGTGTAAGTGCTTGTGAATGAATCAGACAAATTAGGTGAGAACAGGGAGTCGGTTTCAGAAGACAAGTTGTTATATAGACTTTTCTTGCTGAAAAAGTTAATGACTTTCGTAGCATGATTGTCTACTAGATTGTCACATTTTTCAAATATAAAATGCCAAACCATTGGTATGCCATTGCTTTATTGGTTTTATCTTTGAACTTCACAACTAAAACATTTAAGTGAAAAACTACAAACTTTTTTTGAAACACTAAAACCATGAAATCAAATGACAACAAAAATAAATAAATAAAAAATGTGACCACAAAAACCGGTCATATGCCTAAACATTTTCTAAAAATTTAAATTTATGCATCATCTGAAAGTGGAACAAACAAGTTTTTTATTGATATGATTTGTTTAGAATTGATTATTGATATGATTTTGGTTTAATAGGATATGACAAAATTTGACAACTATTTGAAACGCTGAAAATCTGAGGGTTCAAATATTTAAACATTGAGAAAATCAACTTTAAATTTGGCAAATTTGTGTTTTAGGAACTGCTATTCATTCATTTTCCTCTGGCTTAGTCCCTGACTTATCAGGGGTTGCCACAGTGGAATGAACCGCCAACTACTCTGACATACGTTTTACTTCCAACCACAAGCAACTGATATTATTAAGTCAATTGTGGTAGAATATTCACAAAATATCTTCATGGAACATGATCTTTAATTAATATTATAATGATTAAAGGAAATTATTTTAGAATTATTATAGTTGCCAAAACCCATTCAACATTAGTCTTTTAGGGCAGGTTTTGAGGTTTAGGGTCTCAAATATATATCAAAAAGGAAAAATTATCAATTAATAATTCAAATAAACTTCAACATTTTTTTGTACATTGCATTTAACAGCTTTCCAGTGTGTTTTTTTGTCTTTTGATGGTAAAAAAAGGTAATTAACTGTACTTGTATTTTGTAACTGCATTTTATTGAAATATAAAGATATTGAGAAGATATTTTGCTGGATTCTTAAGTCAATGTGTGCCAGCAACCAGCATTTATCAAAATATGTACTTTTGTGAAACAAAAAACTCGGTGTTTTATAGTTGGTGACAAAATGTATCCCTTTAACAGCATTTTCATTTTTTTGTAAATTATCCCTAACTTAGCAAAGACCACTTACATTTAGTTCATAAAACCTGACTATAAACAAACACACCAAATTTAGCTAAGAGAAGTGCAAACTGGAAAATAAATACCCCTTGACACTTCAACTAATAAGATTAGCCTTTAAGCAGAAGGATTTGCCAGTGTTTGGGGCAGAGAATTAGCGGATGCAGGAGGAACCAACTTAAAATGATGCAATGACAATTTTGGACGAAGCGTGTCGAACTAAGAGCTTTAAAAGGTCAGTCAGATGAAATCATGCTTCCAAAATGAGGATAAAACACCAGTTAGAAGCAAGATAAAATGACAGAATCAAACTCGAGTTAGACAGAAGCTCTTTCACAGACGGGCCTTAAACAGCAGATGCTTCAAGATTAAAGCCTGTGTATTTCAGGGAGTCTTGAGTGGTCTGGTAACTTGCAGCCCATGCTGAGCTAAGAAGCTGAACAGCACACTTTAGTTTGGGCTTTCTATAAATAACCATTCAAACTGGAAGGCTAATCTTATCTTGATTGCAGAGGTCAATATAATCAAGCAGCGAAATGTTTGGCAACAACATAAAGTGTCTGTGCATGGCAATCTGTAGTTATATTTCTTTTCAAAACTGCAAAGTTTACTTTTTGGAAATTAAGAATGATCCATGAATAATTTGGCACTGCTACAAATGATAAAATAATTAAATATATTCAAGTTTATTTGTATAGCGCTTTTTACAATAAGTGAAGTTTCACAAACAAATTTCGAGAGGAGCATGTGATAAGATTGAGCACGACTGGCTTCTTATTTGTAATCAGTAATAATCCAATCAGAGTTATATATGGATCGTTTTCTCCCAACTGCTCTAACATCGTTTTGGAGGAATCCCCCCTTCCACCCCATCTCCTCCTTTTTACTTCCTTTTCTAAAGGGATACTCTTGAGATCTACCTGATCTTGGATCCCCTTATATGCTTATTGACCGGGCGGGAGCCTTGGGCTCAAGTATCTCTGAGCTCAGGGTTCTCTCCCGGGACAGCATGCCAAACCTGCTATAAATGTCAAGCATATCTAAGTGGGAACTCTTGAATTACTGTTTCTAAGCAGCTTTACAAAAGGTGAACATTATTGCATTACAAATTCGGAAAAGTTAAAGGTGCAGTAGGCGATTGTCTTCAGAAATATTTTTTGATGTGCTGGTTGAAAGTCTCTTCCAAGGGCGTAGATTTGCTTTTGATATTGGTGGGAACCTAATTTGAGCCCCACCCCAATCCAATCGTAAAATTTAAATGTAACTTCACATTTAAAATGTAAAGTTAAAGGAATGTCTGACTAAAATGTAGTTTAATAAAGACTTGCGTTTACTGAGGGATTATTCGTGCATAATCACCATCACCAAGTACAATATTGCCATTTATGCACTGTAAGCTAAAAGATGACTTTACATGTTCTTTGCCTTCTCTGGGCGTGCAAACAGAACAGCACACATTTTATTTCACACTTTAAAAAAAACATAAATAAATCAAATCAAATTAGTAATAAAAACAACATTAAATCCTATGATTTTACTTTGACAAAGAATGAATGCTGACTTCTGGAAAGGGGGATGTAACGTAATGTATTTTTTTATTTAATGCCATGTCAGCAACCAAGGCTATATTCATGGCAGGAACATTTCAATAATAAATATACAATTAAAAATCAACAAACAAATGAATACATGTATTAAATAAGATGTTTAGTGTTAATAGATGATAAAAAATTCTAAAATCTTTTCTGGTGTCACTTTGCTAAAAATGTCCTTAAGAGAGTTTATTTCATTACAAAGTATTCTGGAATCATTAAAAGCAGATCAGTCCAGTAAAATGGGTTTTATAGTAAGGGGAGTTATGCAGTGCAGTACAAACACGAAGTAGGATTTTCACCTTGGTGCAAAAAACAATGGGTTATTCTTGTATGCCCAATAACACATCTGGTAAAAATCACATGATCAAATCTAGTCTTAAAATGTCTTCAAATTCTGTGTGAGATTTCAGGTTGGATTTCATGTAATTCATTATTTTATAATGCATCCCATTCCTCTTGCCACTTGTTTAAAATGTAAGGGGAATGTATATGACACAGTAACCATTTTATCTCGATTGTTGTTTTTTCATAATCGCCATGGAGGCCAACATGGAAACTTTTGTTTTTTTATTAATTACACATCCATAGTTACTATTATGGTGGACTTGTAGCGGACTTGACTTAAAGTTCCTGACACTTTTCTTTGAAATGTAGCTGCTTATGTTCATGTCAGGCCTGATTCTTGCACAGTAAGCCTGATTTTAAAATTTTAACAATGCATTATTTTATTTTGGAGGCCATTCAATTATTGGTGGGGACATTTTAATAATCTGTGGATATTGGTTGGGACACATCCCCTCAGTCCATGCTAATATATATATACAGTTGAAGTCAGAATTATTAGCCCCCCTGAATTACTAGCCCTGTTTATTATTTTCCTCAATTTCTGTTTAACAGAGAGCAGATTTCGTTCAACACATCTCTAAACATAAACAGTTTTAATAACTCATTTCTAATAACTGATTTATTTTATCTTTGCCATGATAACAGTAAATAATATTTGACTAGATATTTTTCAAGACACTTCTATACAGCTTAAAGTGACATTTAAAGGCTTAATTAGGTTAATTAGGTTAAGTCGGCAGGTTAGGGTAATTAGGCAAGTTCTTATATAATGATGTTTTTTTCTGTAGACTATCGAAACAAAATTAGCTTAAAGGGGCTAATAATTTTGACCTTAAAATGGATTTAAAAATGTAAAACTGCTTTTATTTTAGCTGAAATAAAACAAATAAGACTTTCTCCAGAAGAAAAAATATTATCAGACATACTGTGAAAATTTCCTTGCTCTGTTAAACATCATTTGGAACATCACAAGGCAAATTCTGACTCAAAGTATTTGTTTTAATGTAAATAAAAACTGAGAAATATAATTTTGCCCAATCATCTTAAACATCATCTTATTATCTTTTAGGAGAAGCCTGTGTCATTTACGGTCAAAAAAAAAAAAACCTTGCTAGTTGAATAAAAGTAACTAAGTCAGACTTTGCAGGGAGTATAAAAAATTCAGACTTGACTGTAAATGCTAAAGCACAAAAACACACATCTACAGTCATCCATATGCACTGCACTGATATATAGCACCTTCAGGCATCAGACAAACTGTTAGTTCACACTCCTGAAGTGTTACTGTAGAACAAAACTTACGGAGACGCAGCCGGATGCCAAGCCAACTTCTGGGAGGAGATTTGTGAAGAGCTGGATGCATAATCCACTTGTTGGGAACCATGATGTTTGCCTTTACTCTGCGTCCAATGCGTTGAGGTAGAAGTTCACACTAAAGCAGCTGGCGGAGCAGTCACCAGCAGTCAGATACAACTCCTGACATGAGGACTGTGTGGAGAAATCAATATTTTTACTGACAGGGTCACAGATAAACATCATCTAAAACTAATTAAGTGTCTAACTGTTAGTATTACAAACAATCTGGGAAGAAAAACTAGTGTAAATAAAAAAAACATTAATATGCATGAAAAAATAAACTGCTAAAACTAATAAAATAAAATAAAGGGAGGCACAGTGGGTAGCACTGTCGTCTCACAGCAGTAGGTTGCTGCTTCAAGCTTCGGCTGGGCCAGTTGGAATTTTTGAGTGTAGTTAGCATGTTCTCCCTGTGTTGGCATGGGTTTCCTCCAAGTTCTCCAGTTTCCCCCACAGTCCAAAGACATGCGCTATGGTGAATTGGGTAAGCTAAATTGTCTGTAGTGTATGTGTATGAATGAGAGTTTATGAGTGTTTCCCAGTGATGGGTTGCAGCTGGAAGGGCATCTGCTGCGTAAAAAAATATGCTTGATAAGTCGGTGATTCATTCTGCTGTGGCGACCCCAGATTAATAAAGGGACTAAGCCGAAAAGAAAATGAATGAATTAATGAAGATAAAATAAACTGCTATATTGTGCAATGTTGATCAATTGAATATACGTGATTAAAATATATTTAAAATAGAATAGCTTTTATTTAATTGATACTTTTGAATTTTAATATATCACTTTCCATAAAAGTATGAACCTGCAAAACGGTTTTCAAAACTGTTATTTATCATAACTCTATAATCATAAGTTTATAGAAGAGTAAATAATCATGTTAAAACAAAGACTGGAGTAAAAATGCAAAAAAAACTGTTACTTTTTACTTGTAAAAGATGCAAGAAGCTAAAAACCTCTAAGTGCCGTCTGAAATTTCCATCGAAAATTAAAGATTTTTACAGCCTCCTTTGTTTATGTTGAGATATTTAACTTTAAAGACCAGAAAAAGGACTTATTCTATGCCATAAAAGTGATATTACTGAACATACACACATGCACCTGATAAAAATTAGCATTTTAGAGAAAAGTTTTAGATGGAATTTAGAGGTTTTTGCATATGAACTCTTCATATATATATATATATATATATATATATATATATATATATATATATATATATATTAGGGATGTAACGGTATCAGAATTTCACGGTACGGTAATACCTCGGTATGAATGTCACGGTACGGTATTTATTGAATCATTTACAGGAAAAACAAAACTTATGAAAATACTTCAAAAAAGTGCCAAAAGTGTCAATGACATACAAATTAGCCATCTATCTGTAAGCTTTGAAACAGGAACTTCAATTTTAATAACAAAAAATTATTAAACCATGTAAAAAAAATAAAGTTTCAATTTAGTATTGTTGAAAACTCATCACATTCAACATTTAATCACTCACTCACTTACTTAGATAGAGATGGGTTTAAAGGAAAATTATCATATAAATATAATCTGGTAAAAGCTGGTATCTCTGGGTATTTACAATGTCCCCTGCAACAGAAAAAAACCCTCTCATTTGGGACTGAGGATTCTGGGACAGAGATATGACTTGGCCCATGTTGACAGCAGTGGGTAACGTTGTGCATTGTCTTTCCTCTACTTGAGAAGACAAACCATGAGTGAGATAGAGATCTCTTTGCGGTACAAGTCAATGTCTGCATCAATCTGAACAGTGTGCTGTGTTTCTGCAGTCCCCATGACTGCTATTAGTCGTATTCCCCAACTTGCAGGCACGTGCACACATAGGGCTCAACCTGTGCAGTGCACATGCCCTTTTTAGTCTTGGATAGAAAATGCCCTTTTAAAACGATCAAAAGTGCCCCCGCGACGCGACACAACCTCCGTCCAGCCCTTCAGTAGACAACACCGCTCGAGTATGCGCGCTCAACCCCCCCTCGGCGCTTTACAATACGCGCGCGACAACACAGCTGATCAGAACGCGCGCGACAACACCGCTATTCAGCACGCGCGCGGCGACAACACCCGCTTTAGGTTCGATCATTTCCATCTTTTTTTCATCTCCGCTACTAGCAGCACACTCCATTTCCGCATTACTGGATCTGTAGCGACAACAGACCGCAAAAGATTATGGCCACGCCTGGGCTGATGGGAAATGTAGTTTAAGCTACCTCCCGTTCGCTTCATTCGCCTGAGCAAATTTTCTCAGAAGACCTATAGTTTTACCGAGTCATGTGACTTCGGTAATATCGAAAAAAATTAATATTGCGGTATGACGGTATTTACAATACCGTTACATCCCTAATATATATATATATATATATATATATATATATATATATATATATATATATATATATATATATATATATATATAATCTATTAGGTATAATTATGTTTTGTTCATGCATATGGTCATAAAGTGTAATACATAAATGTTTCATAAGGATTTCGTTGTTTTCATTCATTTTTTAATTAAATTAAATAATGAAGTTTTAAATATGCAGTGCACGCATTTCAGTATATACTTTAATACAATGTAAAAAATCCTGGTTGCCTTCAATTTTTAAGCTGAATCAAATTAACCTTATGAGTCAATTGAACTTATGTTAAAATGACTTGTTTAAACTTATGTTAAAATGGCTTACAGCTTGCACAACTTAAAATATTAAGTTAGAACATGATTAAATTAGTTTAATAAGTTACAATTAACTAAAAACACATGCTGACATGATTAATATCTTTTTTTACAGTGTAGTTTTACCTCTAATGCTGCAGACATTTGAGCCATTAAAAGTAACTTTGCAGAAAACTTATTAAAGTGAAATAAACAACTCAAGTTGTTTTTAAACATCCCTAGTCAGTGATGTACATAATATATCCACTGCATAATAAACACTGACCCAGATTGCTCATCTCAAAACAGGCCTGATTTGCCTAATAACTCCTTTGATCTCTCAGTATTCTGTTGCATTGTAAATTCAGTGTCGCTAAGCGCGCGTGCACGCTGTTTACGCACATCCATCGATTAACACACGAACAACAACATAACCAGTGCACTAACGAGATTGCTTGCATTTGCTTCAGTAGTTTTGCTAATATAAATGAAAACTCACTCTAACCTGTTGCATTGTAAAGCGTCATCGTCCACCCACAGAACCAAAATAAGCTAGTCCATTCAGCAGCAGCGGGACTTTAAATTC
The DNA here is from genome assembly GCF_052040795.2 of Danio rerio. Classification (NCBI taxonomy): domain Eukaryota; kingdom Metazoa; phylum Chordata; class Actinopteri; order Cypriniformes; family Danionidae; genus Danio; species Danio rerio. The sequence goes on along the minus strand of NC_141043.1, from coordinate 40,858,800 downwards.
ACTCCAATATCGCTTTCATCCCTTCAGCAAGGTGCTGGATTTACTGCACCACCGCGGTCTGCTTTAAATCCATGTTTGGCGGGTCAGGAGTGGCGATTTTCAGCGTCAAAGTTTCTCGCTGCTTTGTCTGGGCTGCTCCCTCTACTCTGTTTCAGCCATGGAAAAGCGTTTTCCATTCATTCAAGTCACCTTTAGTCAAGAGATTCCTCTGCAGTGACTAATTCAGCCGCTAGAGGCGCCAATAAGAGACTGTTTTTATTAATTTTTTTAAATTGTGAAATGTGTATAAACACGTACATGACACTAAAATCATTTGAAAAAATAAAAAAGATAAAGTACTGCGGTATGTTACATTTATGTTACCTTTTTTATCTGGGAAATTATTGCTTTTTTTCAATAATAATATTAATAATAATAATAATAATTATTATTATTATTATATATATATATTCTTCTAGTTGATCATTTAGCCTCAGAAGTGGCTTATATGAAAGGCAAAGGCCTCTAGTTTATGCTTATTTTACCAAAATATTCATGCCTTGATTTTTAATTATTTTAGGACTGAAGGTCTGACTTTGCTTAGACAAAAGTCTTGTCACTTAACATAACTAATAAAAAAAATTAATAAGAAATCAAATTACTTATTAATAAATTCATCTGGAATAGCAAAGAAAGCATTCTTGCGGGATTGCCAGAGTTCATCAAGATTCTTTGGATTTACTGTTTCTCAATTCCAAGAACGCAGAGAACTGACTTGTGTTCCTGTGAAGACCAATCTTGCCAGGTCAACTCGGAAGAAGCAACTCAGTAGACCGCGAGAACAGAACGTGTGCTCTAAGAAATGAGATGCTGCGTTCTTCCTTGGTTCTTCCTGCTGGTCACATGACCTTTACGCGTTTTTAATGGAAAATTATTTCAACTTTATATACGCCTCCTTCATCTTACCCCAGACATGCTCAATAAAGTTCATGTCTGGTGACTGGGCTGGCCAATCCTGGAGCACCTTGACCTTCTTTGCTTTCAGGAGCTTTTATGTGGAGGCTGAAGTATGAGAAGGAGCGCTATCCTGCTGAAGAATTTGCCCTCTCCTGTGGTTTGTAATGTAAAGGGCAGCACAAATGTCTTGATACCTCAGGCTGTTGATGTTGCCATCCACTCTGCAGATCTCTCGCATGTCCCCAGACTGAATGTAACCCCAAACCATTTTTCCTTCACCAAACTTGACGGATTTCTGTGAGAATCTTTGATCCAAGCAGGTTCCAATAGGTCTTCTGCAGTATTTGTGATGATTGGGATGCAGTTTAACAGATTATTCACCGGATTCAACCTACCTTCTGCCACTTTTTCAAATGATCAAGTAAAAGTTATTATTTGTTACTTTTACAAATTATTTAATTGTTAGCCAGAACATATCTCAGTAAGTAATTGTTTCCACATTGTGGAACAAACACGTATACACTTATTCCTGACTTCACAGGAGAGCTGTTTAAACTGACAAACAATACATAGGAAAGCAAAATATCTGCTAAAACTTTTTAACTCTTTTTTTTTTTAAACTAACATTTTAAATTTTTCTAAAAATGTAAAAGTAATGCATTATTAACTTTACTATTTACTTAAAAAACTAATCTGATTACATAAATTACTTGTAATGCATTACCCTAACACTGCATTTCAGTGCATTTACACTCACCAGTGGTTTAGGAATTCAACTGCCCGAGGGAATTCAAGGGACCGGTTTATAAAAAAAATAATAATAATCTGAAAAAGCTTTAATGCCGTGTTTTGCTATCCAGGATTAACTGATCTATTTTACTTTTATGACATTTTTTAAAGGAACATTGGGTTGGATCACTGTGAATCAAATACCAAATTTCAGGATTACCAAAACCTGTTTACCAGAGCCTTAAATGATATGGAACCATCCCTATCTCATTGTTAGATGTGACATACTTCATGTAGGCTTCAAATATGAAGGAATTTATATACAGCATCATCAGTAATTTAGTTATTTGATTAAAAAATCCCAACTGAATGCGTCTTTTTGATGGGATCAATACAATCCTGTTTTTTATTTTCGTGTGTGTGTGTTTGCTTTTTTGGATCATATAGAACCCAATCTGTTCAAAGTTTGAATAGCCCATGGGGCAGGTTTAATCCAAATCAAACGTAATATTGGACTATGTGGTCTGATCTTAATTTAAAATCCCTCTGTTACTTTTGAAAAACCCCTTCCCAAGATTTGATCCATTCTGTGATCCAAAATTACTTTTGAAAATCTGGGCCCAGTTGTGCATTTCTGTACTGATTGATTAATCGGATGCATGAAAAGAAAGTTCAACATTCATCAAAACAAACAAACAAACAAAAAATATTCAGAGTTTGTATTTCTCAGTTTTTGTTCATTTGAAATCATTCTTACTCAGTTTCAAAACATTTCAAATAAGTATATGCTTCCACACCGTACACAACAAACACATCTGCACTTATTCCTGATTTCACAGAAGAGCTGTCAGACAATATACACGAAAACAAAATAACTGGCACAACTTTTTAACTAACATTTTTATTTTTTTCTGACAATGAAAAAGAAAAGTGTAACTTCACTAGTTACTTAAAAAGTAATCTGATTACATAAGTTACTTGTAATGCATCAAACCAACACTGCATTTAAGTGCATTTATCCTCACCAGCAGTAATTTAGTAATTCATCTGCAGGCTATGTGAAAAAACCTGAACATACTTGAATATGTGGCTCCACCTGCTGGTCATCATATAAGTCTTCTTATGACCGCAAAATTTAAGCAAGTGAAAGTACAGTTGAAGTCAGAACTAATAGCCCCCCCGAAATATTAGCCCCCCCTGTTTATATTTCCCCAATTTCTGTTTAATGGAGAGAAGACACATTTCTAAACATAACAGTTTTAATAACTCATTTCTAATAACTGATTTTTTTTTATCTTTGCCATAATGACAGTAAATAATATTTGACTAGATATTTTTCAAGACACTTCTATACAGCTTAAAGTGACATTTAAAGGCTTAACTAGGTTAATTAGGAAAGTTATTGTATATTGATGGTTTGTTCTGTAGACTATCAAAAAATATAGCTTAAAGGGGCTAATGATTTTGTCCTTAAAATTGTTCATAAAAAAATTAAACTGCTTTTATTCTAGCTGAAATGAAACAAATAAGATTTTAGGAAAAATATTATCAGACATACTGTGAACATTTCCTTGCTCTGTGAAACATTGGGAAACATTTAAAAAAGAAAAAAAAAATGTAAGTTAATTCTGATTTAAACTGTAGGTCTGATACTTTTAAAACAGTTTTCAGGTTTAAATGTAGAAATTATGAAAAGATTGTTCATTAACATTTTTAGAGCAGCCTGTAAGTCTAGTTCCTAGCCAGGTTAGGTTTAATCAGATTAGATTAATTTTAGAAGGATAGTTAACTATTTAAGGGATAGTTCATTTACACACCAAACTCTCCATCAAATGATTCTGAAAACTAATAAAAAAATCTGAAGATCAAAAGATCTAAAAATTGTTAGAAACCTGTAACCATTGACATCCGGAGTAGGAAAAATAAATGGGCTACTATGGACGTCGCTTGTTACAGGTTACCAAAATATCTTCTTTAATATAATTAATCAAAAAAAAAAAAAAAAAAAAGAAGGTAAATTGAATGATGACAGAATTATGCTTAATTTTGAGTAAACTATCCCTTTAATGGAATTATACACAAATTTACCAATACCAACCCATATTTTCCTGTTTTTTCTTGTTTTCTGCAAGAATTTATTCATTATTTAAATTGTATTTAATTATCTGAAAATAAGAAAGCAAACAGAACTATATCATTTTGTTATGACTTTAATTTATAAACTGTACTTGATTATTAAATGTCTTACCCTCTAGGTTATATCAAGCTTTTTTATTATTTCTTTGTTTGTTGCTCTCTCTCTCTCTCTCTTGTATCTTTTCTCATTGACAATGTAATTCATATTCCGTATTGCAAATAATGTTGATAAACATGTCAACCTTTTTTTTTTTTTTTGCAAATTAAAAAAAAAATCCCATTAATGGAATCAAATGTTGAGTTATTTCTATTAATTAGTGAAAGTAACTCATTTCAATTAATTTATTGCACTGCTCGATTTTACAGCATAGCCTCATGGAGATGTGTGTTTTGATTGGAGTGTTCTTTCAGCAATAAAGTGAAACCTGAGTGAAACTGAAAGCTGCAGTTAGTAAAAGCCCATCCGCTTGTTTTATAGGCTACAGTTGAGGAAGTACTACACTGATCTTAATCTGTCAGGTACAGGGTCCAACCTATTTCAAAAACAAGTATTGAACTAAGAAAGGAATAGAATTGCTTTCACGATGAAGGCACTGCATCTTTTACTTATTTTGGGGTCTGTCATTAGCATTGTGTCTACAGATAATGAGTCCATGGTTGTGGCTGGTGGGCTCATTATAACAACGTCTGTGGTTCTGGTTTCAGTAGTCATGTATTTTACTACTCAGCCGGAACCTTTACGGACTTTTAATCCTGCAGGTGAGTATACTCGTACAATATATGACCATTGACCACTTTATGTTTGAGTTTGCAAGAGATAAAAATAAAAATAAGTTGATAATTTCCAGTGATATTGTTGGTAAACAAACTAAAATTGAACGTGTTATGTACTGACAATTCCTGTTTTGACCGCTGTTAATAACCAAAGTTCGTTTGACTTTGAACGTTTGATAGTCGCAAATTTAGGGACCGTCTCTAACGAAAAGGGGTATATGCACACGGAATTTTAATGCAGCCCGAATGGCTTCTGGTGAACTGTCCTCTTTCTTTCTTTCTTTCTTTTTGTTTTTTTGATGAAAATATCTGCTTTCTTTTAAAATAAGTAATATTCACTCCCTAATAGCCCTACTGAAAAAATAAACAACTTAAACCAGCCAGGCTTGTTGGCTGGTTTTAGCTGGTCGACCAGTTTGGTTTTAGAGGGTTTAGCTGGTCAGGCTGGGAACTAGCCGGGAGCCCAGCCAAAACCAGCTAAGTCTAGCTTAAACCAGGCTGGTTTTAGTTGGTCATTTTCCAGCCTGACCAGCTAAGACCAGGCTGGAAATGACTGGAAACTTGCTTGAAAATGGCTAAACCCCCTCTAAAACTAGGCTGTTCGACCAGCTAAAAGTTGTTAAGCTGTTTTTTTTTCAGCAGGAAAATCGTTGATATAAAGTGGGTCTCATACTAGACAAGAAGCACTATTTTAAATTTCCCTCCCATCCCTTTAAAATATGAAAAGTTATTTTACCTCAGTATTTTAAATGGAGTTTCTGCGCCAGCTGCTGGTTCTGACAGCTCGTGTTTTCACATGGTTATCATCTCATTTTATTCTTAAACAACTAAATCAATTCTTAAGTTTATTTAACTGAATGTATTTTAAATTACATTACAACATTGATGCTGTAAAAAAACTTTAAATAGTCACATTAACCATTCACTGGAAGTTTAACGTTGGCTAAAAACACTTGCATTGAGAAGTGTTAGTCACAAACCCAACTATAACCGTGTTATATTTGAACAGATTTATTTGTCTTAATTATTCTTTATAATTTTATTTATATTTATATATTAATTGCAGTGAAACTAAAGTAAAAATGCATTTATTTTGTTACTTTTGAGTATACTACTTTTATATTGTATTATTGTATCACGTCATGTGCTGTTTTGAAAATTATATTGTAATTTGTTTTGAGGTTAAAGTGTGCCTTAAAACTTTTCTAGCGCCACAATAAGATAAACATTACCACATACAATGTAATTTGTTGTGACCTCAGATTTGGCAAAAGCAGCCATGTAAATTATCATTGCAAACTACACAGAAATAAAATTTATTTTTTTTCATATTCCAGGTCTGAAGTCAGATTTAGGACAAGCCCTCTTTGGCCAGCACATTGTCTCTGATGTTGTACTAAAAGCTGTGTCCTCGTTTATGGCTGACAGCAACCCAAACAAACCTCTGGTCCTCTCTTTCCACGGGACTGCAGGAACTGGAAAAAACCATGTCTCTAAAATCATCGCAAGAAACCTTTACACTAAAGGAGAAAACAGCAAGCATGTTCACACATTTATATATGACAATCAAGATCCAAACGCGTACAGCGTAAGTAAATTGCATTTTACTAGTTAAGATAGCTAAGAACTGGTTTAAATGTTGCTGATGTTTGTCAGTTTCTTTATCTGTGCAGGTAAAATGATTCAAAATTTAATCTTTAGATAAATTATATATATATATATATATATATATATATATATATATATATATATATATATATATATATATATATATATATAATTTTTTTTACAATTAGCATTTTAAATTCTGTTTACCTACTATACACTTCATCAATATCACGGCTACAGTCGTAATAAATGGGCGATGGAGGTGATGTTCCAAATGCAGCTTTATTATAAAAATGGTCAAAAATAAATGGCAGAGGTTAATCAGGTATGGTTGATGCAAAACTGACATTAAGACAGGGTGTCGAGATCCTAAAGTCTAGATGTTACAAAACTAAAGTGATTCATTAGGAAGTTTCATTAGCATTTCAAGAAGTGGCATAAATGGGGAATCTGCACTTGATTGACAGCATTGGGAACAAGCCACACAATGGTATATACACTCACTGGCCAGTTTATTAGGTACTCCTGTTCAACTGCTCGTTCATGCAAATTTCCAATCAGCCAATCACATGGCAGCAACTCAATGCATTTAGGCATGTACAGTAGACTTGGTCAAGATGAGCTCCTGCAGTTCAAACCAAGCATCAGAATGGGGAAGAAAGTTGAATTCAGTGACTTTGGACGTGGCATGGTTGTTGGTGCCAGACGGGCTGGTGTGAGTATTTCAGAAACTGCTGATGTACTGGGATTTTAATGCACAACTTTCTCTAGGGATTACAGAGAATGGTTCGAAAAAGAGAAAACATCCAGTGAGTGGCAGTTATGTGCCTGCAAATGCCTTGTTGATGCTAGAGGTCAGAGGAGAATGGCCAGACTAGTTGAGTAAGTACACCGGTACTAGTAAGGTGTACCAAATTAAGTGGCAAATTAAGATCAATGGGATCCGGTAAGGTCCATAAGTCAGGATTTAAACTCAGGATGCCCTAAGTGTCTGATTGGTGCTACAAGTCGCCACTAGGCTTTCAGTGCAGACAACTTGTCTTTTATTATGTTTACTTTGCATGACTAAATTACATATTTATGCACAACCAGTTGAGATGTCAGACTAATGTTACAACAGATTACAAGAATAGAGCAATAATAACACACATTTTAATGACTACAATTACCCTGAATTGGAACCCAAGGTAACTGCATTCCAGTTAGGAACACTCACTGCTTAAAAATAAAGGGAACACCTAAATAACACAATGTAGCCGTGGTCACACTGCACAGTTCCTTAGCATTCTGGCTGATGTTTTGGTTACATTTTAATGCTGACGGTGTTTTCACACTAGTGGTATCATGAAACATGAGTGCAGCCCATCCAGGATGGTCCAGGACCAATGCAACCTGAGGCAAGAGGGTTTGCTGTGTCTGGCAACGTAGAGCATGTAAGCACTACCAGGGGACAGGCCAGTACATCAAGAGACTTGGAGGAGGCCATAGGAGAGCAACAACCGAGCAGCAGGACCGCTACCTCTACATTTGTGCAAGGAAGAACAGAAGGAGCACTGCAAAATGACCTCCAGCAGGGCACAGATGGGCATGTGTCTGCTCAAACTGTCAGAAACAAACTCCATGAGGGTGGTATTAGGGTCCGGCATCCACAGGAGGGAGTTGTGCTTACAGCTTAACACCATGCAGGACGTTTGACATTTGCCAGAGAACACCAAGACTGGCATATTTGCCACTGGTGCTCTGTGCTCTTTACAGGTGAAAGCAGGTTCACACCGAGCACATGTGACAGAGTCTGGAGATGCCGTGGAGAATGTTCTACTGCATGCAACTTCCTCCAGGAGGATTGGTTTGGCAGTGGGTCAGTAATGGTGTGGAGTGGCATTTCTTTGCAGGGCGTCACAGCCATCCATGTGCTTGCCAGAGGTAGCCTGACTGCCATAAGGTACCGAGATGAGATCCTCAGACACCTTGTGAGATCTCCTAATGCAAGACAATGCTAGGCCTCATGTGGCTGGAGTGTACCAGCAGTTCCTGCAAAGTGAAGGCATTCATGCAATGGACTGGCCCACCCGTTTCCCAGACCTGAATCCAATTGAGCACATCTAGAACATCATGTCTCACTTAATCCACCAGCTAGCAATTATGCAAAGAACAAAGTATTTAATAAGAATATTTAATTCATTTAGATCTAGGATGTGTTATTTTAGTGTTCTCTTTATTTTTTGAGCAGTGTACAACATGGGTTCAACTGTTTCTTTGTTGAAGCTGTTTCAGAACAATACTCAAAAATGACCGCAAGATGTCTTTGTAGAGATGGATGTCAAAATATTTCGAAGCCTTGACTAATTTTCTTTGGCTGCTTCAGTGCTTTACATAGCCTCGTTCTTCCCACCACTTAATCCAATAGAGTAATCCAAAGGGCAGGCAACAAGTCAGGGCAGGCAGCAAACAACCAGAAAATCAGTGACGGGCAAACGTTTTAGACCCAAGGGCCACATCAAGTTTTGCAAACCAAGTGAAGAGCCACAAGTCAAATCCTTAAAACAATTACTTTTATAGTGGCAGTATGCATGGAACATGTAATATCGGACAGAAACATGTCACATTAACACAAAGCAGTTTTTTTAAATAGTTATTATTGAGTCAAATTTAAAAGTCAAATGAATTTGCACCGTGATTTATATTTATCCTCACTTATCAATCTTCATAAAACAATAAAATAATCCCTCATCAAATATAATAATAATACTAATACTAATAAAAATTAATAACATAATAATTTTTACAGATTGTCTGATAGAAAAAATCTCATATTAACACAAAAATGATTCTTAAAGTTTACCATTCAGTCAAATTTACAATAATCTAATTTGAACCGCTTTTAAAATATACAGATCAATCATCATAAAACTTGATAAAACCACAAATCTTTGATAAAAGAACTTTTTAAAGCGAATTTATGCATGGAAAATATATTATATGACAAAAATTAACATTTAACCAGAAATTATTATATCATTTGAGTCAAATTCACAACCATCTTATTTGAGCTTGTATTAATATGCTCATATCAATCATAAAACTATGAGATAAAACGGGAGAAGAATCTTAGTCTTTGTTATTCCAAGTCATGTTATCATGAGTGTGTTAATGTAAACAATGAGCCTGAAAATAATTCAGTCGATTCAGTTGTTGCCTAACGACATAAAAAAGCGCACCACGCTCCTTTTTTTCTTGTCAACAAAAAGGCAGTGCGGTGCACCTCGCGTTTTTGGAACGTAAATGCACATTAAATGTGATTGGCCTCTTAGGTTGCAGTCTTTAAAAACAGCAATACATTTTCTTGGCATATTAGACATACAGCTTTCTGTCCGATATTAGTGAAGAAGTATTTTGTTGTCCATCCTTCCTTAAACACACAACATTCAGAGTCAATTTTTTTGCCTGACTCATTTTCAGTCATTAACGGTCGTTTAAGAGATTAAGAGTGTGTTCTAATTCTACTAGTTGCGCTAACTGTACCGTGTGCAATACTGACATCAAATGGCGTTCACTTGTATTACAACATTAATTTACTAATTCTGAACCAAACCGTTACTCAGGAGCAGCAGGCCGTAGGCCGTAGTTTGCCCACCTCTGATGTAAAACATTCTGAAATCAAAAACATGCAAGACATAAAACTAAGAATAAGGGAATTAAAGAAACCGTTCAGAAATGTTCACAAGACTTCAAAAAAATAGTGTCATTTGGGCTTATATGTGATAGTATGTCCTGCAGGTGTTAGTGTAATCAGAGTCTGGATCAGATTGAATGAGTCACAGCTGTAGTGGGTTGACTGGTGCAAAGCATAGTGGAAGGTGTAGTCGGAGTGAATGACAGAGGTGCAGGATGGATCGAGTGTCCTCTGGTAGGTCTTTAAGTGCATGCTAGCAATAAAGAAATAAAAAAAAAAGACTATTTACATAATACACATGTGGGGGTGTAACACTTGACATAAATCATTTCTCTAACTGGCATTTGCATGTTCTGTGTATTCAGGTATGGCTAAAGCAGTTCATACATACGAGTGTAGCAAATTTTCCACGCTCCACTTTCATTTTTGATGAAATGGACAAAATGCAACCACAGGTTATCGATGTGATCAAACCATTCCTGGACTACAACGCCCATGTAAATGGAGTGTCATTCCACAAAGCAATCTTCATTTTTCTCAGGTTATACTTTATAATTTATGTACATCATAATTCCCCAAACGATCCAATCAATAATTATCTGTGTTTATTTGTAGTAATACAGGTGGGAAAGTGATTGCCGACCTGGCCCTGGATTTCTGGAGAGAAGGCAGAAAACGGGAAGAGATAAAGATGCACAGCAGGGATCTAGAGATTATGATCTCTGAAAGCATCAGCAAGAATGAGAAAAGTATGAATTAAAGGATTTTAGTTATTTAAAGATTTTATTACACTCATATAGTCATATATTCATATATTAATAGTTTTTTGTTTCTACGGGGCTGATGAATGCTTGAATTGTATGAAGTAGATTAGGAGAGTAGATTTGCAGCAAGCAAAATTACAATTCGATTTGAATCAGGTCCATTGAATTGTTGTAAAATAATGCATATCGCTTCGCATCATGGCTGCATCAACCCCTTGTGGTGCATTATTCTATATAATAACTTAAAGGGGTGGTCCAGAATAGAGATGCGCGGATCAGCTGAAATGTCATCTGAATCCATGGCTTTATACTAGGCATGGGACGATAACTGTTTTGAAGGTACTGTATACCGCAGTTTGGAGAAGTCGAGGTTTTAAAACTGCCAAAACTTTCTATTATACGGTTTCTAAAGTATGTGTAAGATTTTTTATTTTTAAAAAAATTGTAGTTTTTTAGGACAACAGTATCTCCAGCAGTAAAGATATCTAAAGATGCTATTGTAAATTGTAAAGAAATCTATGTTTTTCAAACTAATGAAGACAGAAGAAGTCAATGATTAACTTGAAATATTTAACCTGACATGTTTACTGTCCCACAATATTTTAATGTTTCTCAAAATAAAATATATTGTGTTTAAAGGGGAAGAACATTTTTGTTTTTTACCCAGACATTAAAAGAGAATATATTTTAGAGCAGTAATCACAATACTGTGAAACCGTGATATATTAATCCAAGGTTATCATACCGTCAGAATCTTATACCAGCCCATGCCAACTTCATACTAGTCATCCACCCGCCCGCACATATATATATATATATATATATATATATATATATATATATATATATATATATATATATATATATATATATATATATATATATATATATTCGCATCTGATTGTCACTTTAATAATTATAATTTTAAGCATGATGATAGGGCAGCGTGGATCGTTCGTTAATAACTAGAGACAACATGGAAGGGGCGTACTGTACTGTATATCAAGGCAGCACAGGTCCACACATGCCTCCACGTAACTTCCAGCAGTATTTTTTGCTATCCTGATGAATGTAAGAACTTAAAGTGCTTGTCAGACTTTGACTTGACCAGCCTTTCGATTTAGCACACACATGATGTTTCATATTAGAGGTAGGCGACCGGTCTTGTGGCTTTCATATCAAGCGCTTTACAGCCATTCATAGCCCATTACATACCCAGCACTTGATTCAACCTTGTTGACCTTTGCTAAAACCCACCCACACAGCACTTTTCTTAACTTCCTTTTGTTTTGTTTTTAATTCTCCCTTTTTAAGTTACTCTCGGATTGTTTTCACCTCCATTTCTGCTTTAACAAATGTGTTTAAAAAATACATTACAGTGGATTATGCGCAGTGCCCAAAGATATAACCGCCATCCATGCATCGCTAGTCAAGAGTGTATTTTTAAGGTTTGGTTGTGTTTATAAGATGCAAAGCAATGTGTGCTCATGCTTCATTGGTAAAAAAACAAAACAAAAAAAAAAAACACATTATTTGTTCATATATCTTACTTTGATTATATACAGCTACTTTGCTAACACGGAAATGACTGTCATATTTAAAACTTACTTGAAATTAAATTGTAAGCACTTCTCTTTTTGTGTTGTGTCCTTTGGATGCCCAAATACAGAAACAGAACGAGCTCTGTGGAAATAGCAGCATTTAGACGACATTTTTGCTCTGGCCATGCCCTTCGCTGTGCAGGGTGTGTGCGCGTGGTGAATGCCAGAACCTGAAGCGTTTGTGATCTCACTAGCTCAGATGTATTTTTTGTAGTCCCCAAACTTCGTTTGCTGTAGGCTTTGCTAAGCAAACTCTGTAAAAGCCAATGTCTCCCTTTGCTTTGAACTTTGAGCATCTTACATTCAGAGATGTTGTTTATGTTCAAGCATCTACATTACACATCAACTAAAGTTTAAAATATGATATCATAGTGGACCACCCCTTTATCGGCCTGTCATCAATGATTTATTTTCTTATTTTTTTACAACAGTTGCTTCTTTTAATTGCATTCAGTTCATCCATTCCTTGTATTATTTGTCTTAAATTAGTTCACCTCAGATCTATTAATTGTTGTGTATCTCTTCCCAGGTGGATTTTGGCACTCCAGTCTCATAGATCATCATCTGATTGATCACTTTATTCCTTTTCTACCTCTGGAGCTGAGGCATGTGCGGCAGTGTGTCTTGGCTGAGATGTATTATCTGAACAAAACCTTAGATGCTCATCTGGCAGATAAAGTGGCCCGAGACATGCCTTTCTTCCCTAAAATACACAGAGTCTTTGCTGAGAAAGGCTGCAAGTCCGTCAGGCAGAAGTTGGCGCTATATGTTGATGAATAGAAGAACCACTCAGTACCATTTGATTATTTTTGCTAAATCGAGACTAATGAAGTATTCTCACAAAACTGTATGATGCGTGCCTTTCATTGTAAATTTAGGTACATTTCCAAAATAGCACACTGCAAAATGATTTTGTATGACATACGGACTTATGTTTCCGTCGCCAACTTCAACAGCTAACAACTTTACAGCAATCTTCATTAAATGGGCCATGAACTGAGAAACCAAAATTCTCCTAATCTTTTGATATGTATAAGTTCATTGTATTATAATAACACACTGTAAGTGTCAGAACTTAAAACTTTGTCTTTACTCTAAAAACAGCCTATAAAGAAAGCAGTCTGCCAAAACAAAAGCTTTGAAATGTTCTACTCTATGACGTAATAATATAAGCTCCGCCTCCACAGAAAGTTGTTTACTGCCTGTTTACCATTCGGTGTTCTAAACAGGTTTTATCACTTCTCCAAACCACACTTTAACGTGAAAACAATCATCATCACCATACTGAAGTGTTGTTCCAAACTACAGTGCATTAAAACTTGGAAATGAAGGATTTTAAAGGGTACAACCAATGATTGGAGTCACAAATTATGTTTTTTAAAAGCTCATCACTATGCCCTGCTTCAAAGGGATCACTTTTTTGTAAAGAAACCAAGATAGCATACAAATGTGGCCCACTTTAGGCAGTTATGCAGCACTGGGGGTATTGCTTCAGCCCAGACAAAATGAATGTGAACCTGAAGTGGCCTACCTGTACAATGTTAAAGGGGGGCCAAAGATTCAAATTCATATATGGGCCATTCAAGGCAAAGATTTGACACTTATGGCAAAATGTAATCTGAATGTGAGTCTAATGTGGCCCATGTGGAAAATGATACATTTGGCTCAAATGATAAGGACAAATGTGGGCCACAGTTGGCAAAAATGTTGCATAGTCATTTAAGGGTAATCTGGGTCTAAACTTAAAGTGGCTTACATGTGTAAGTGCAAATGTGGCCCAGTTATCTTAAGACATATGTGGGCCACTTTTGGCAAATATTTGGCACAGTAAGCTCTGGCTATTGTGGCAGTGAGCCTAGCGTGGCCCAGAGAAAATATGGAAAATGTGGCCCAGTTATTTTAAGACATATGTGGGCCACTTTTGGCAAATATTTGGCACAATAAGCTTTAGCTATTGGCTGTGAGCCTAATGCAACCCAGAGAAAACATGGCACATGTGGCCCAGTTATTTTAAAACATATGTGGGCCACTTTTAGCAAATATTCAGCACAGTAAACTCTGGCTAATGCAGCCGTTAGCCTTTAGTGGCCCAGAGAAGATATGGAAAATGTGGCTCAGTTATCCTAAAAAAAATATCGGCCACTTTTGTCAAATATTTGGGACAGTGAGACACAACCTGTGATGAAATAATATAATTCACTAATGTTTACCAATTTTAATCCATTATTAGAAGAAATAGGCCAGATCTGGGCCAGAATAAAAGCAAACTGTGGCACAGAACAGGGTCAGTTCTGGTTTATTTGGTTGAATTCTGGCTGATATGTGATATTGCTATGGCTTAATTGTGGCCCAGATCTGGCAAACAGGAGAAGACCACCCAAGTGCCATCTTTCCATGCGGTATGTGGGCCGTATGTAAGTGTCTGGTGTGGGCCCAAATTTGAGCCACATATTCACACACCATACTCTCCATAACATGCTTCTGAAAATCTACTATAGAAGTCAATAGTTGCAGGTTACCAAAATATCAACATTCAAATATTTCAAACAGGTTTGTGACAAGTTTATGTTGAACGATGTTCAAAACTAAAAACTATCCCTTTAAAAGAATCAAATGTTGAGTTACAAAAATTCTATTAAATACAATATACTTTCATGAAACTTTCAATGAAAGGAACTTATTTCAATAAATGAATTGCACTGCTCGATTTTTACAGCATAATGGAGATTCATGTGTTTGATCAGGCTAGTGTGTTCCTGCATGAATAAAAATAAAACCAAAAGCTAGTTTGTTGAGGCAAATCAACTTGTTTATGCTTGACGAACTGTACTACACCTCAAATTGAATCTGTCACAGCCCAACTTACTTTCAAAAACGAAAGTGTTGAAGCAAGGAGAAACAGATTTGCTTTCACGATGATAATTCTGTCAGCTATTGTTTTTGCGTCTGTAGGGCTTCTTTACTATAATTATAGTTCTACTCAGCCGGAACCTTTGTCTTTTAATCCTGCAGGTGAGTTTGACCACATTTATATTTGACCCTACATAAGACATATCTACCAAAAATCAAAATAAAGTGATCATGAACTATGATAAGGTTGGATGATAAACAAACAAAAAAAATGTTATGTAATGAAAACCCTTACCTTGAGGATACAGTTCAAAACGCTGGTATTTAAACTATGACTAGGCTAAGACTTGAGTATCTAGATATAGCCTACTTTTTACATTATTTTAGCTATAGCCTACTTCAATATATATAATAGACCCTTTTCACAATGACGTTACTTTACTTCCCCCTATCGGCAACACAGTGTATTTTTAGTTTACCTTTGAATGAATGGGAGACTTCTCTGGAAAATTTACAAATGAAAATATTTGAGCGATCTGACTTAAGACTATTATTGACATTGGGCATGTGTCCAAATGTTTCTCTTTCAACACTGCTTTGAGTTTGAAAATGATTTTTTAAAAAGTTATTAAGAATAGGAATAAACTATTGTTTATCAAGGAAAGTATGTTTGCAACATTTTCATTTAATTCAGTTTATTTCCTCAATAATGGATTTGTTTACTTTAATTCTGTACTGTAATTCTGTAATACTGTAATTCTGAATATAAATTAATATTATGTAAATTTTCCAGCATGAGTACAATTCTTTATTAAATCTTATGTTACCTGCTAAGTATGTCTATAAATGTAATCAGTTTCATTATTTATTATTTATTGATCTATTAATGTATTGTTCAGTTTCTTAATTTGAATTGCATTAATTATGTCCTACCGCCACCTTTTGGGTGGATTTAATTTGATATCTGTAGTACCTTTTAATTAATAATGTTACAAACAAATTCATAATCTAATAATACTGAATTAAAATGCCGTCTACTAGGTGTTATTTTTGCAATTGTAAATTTTTATAATGATTTAGTTTGATCAGTAAGAGTCCCATACTGTACAACATTGATATTCTATTTCATTTAATTTGAATATTAAATAGATATAAATGTTTTATGTTCATGAATAACATATACAGAAAAAAATGGCGGAGAACTGAGCAGTAGAACGTGAATAGTATGAATGGGTTTGTGAATCTGTCCACCGTAAACAACCATAGTAAAACAATCAGAGTTTTATTTACTTATTTTTTAGGAAACAACAAATTATAATAAAATTAAATAAGACATAAAAAATGTTCAGCACCTGTGTAAACATCGATGAAATTTTATGACAAATACTGACAAGTCCATATTAACTTCATTTGCAGTAAAGACAGCAACACAAAGCAGTAGACTCTGTTTAAAGTCCCATTTTCTTGGTTCAAGCAGATATCTGGATAATCTGTAAGTTTTTATTTTTTGGATGTCAGATGTCTCACCTTGAATGCAGACAACAAAAAACAACCGTAGTCACAGTCTAACCATATCTGGGTGAGTTCTCTATGAGGAGTTATGTGTAGGCAGAACTTCCTGGATGTGTTCTCGATATTGAGGATGCACTGATGCAGACTTGAGCACGGATCTTGCTCTGGAAGTCCCAGAAGTCATTGCGACTGGAGGTGGGAAGCGCAGCATTTTATATAGGTTTATTATGTAAGTTCGGAGATATAACTTATTTACCTCGGGAGTTTCCCTAAAGGAAACGGTGAAAGTAAACATCCACATGACTTAATAAATAACTTACAAATTAATAAAGGAATAAACACATTAAGGGTGTTTGTTTGCTGAAATTCGTATTAAAATATGTTTTATTTATATTGTGCAACATATATTTACAATGTTTTTATGCAAAGTATATATTTTGAAGAGGGGAAAAACAATAAATCGTTGTACGAGTGCTGTAATGTTTAAATAATTTACCATTTAAAACAAGTGAAGGTCATGTGACCATCAGGAAGAACACAGCATCTCATTTCTCAAAGGACGCGTTCTCTGTTCTCGTGGTCTCCTGAGTTTGTTCTTCCGAGGACACCTGGCAAGACTGTTCTCCACAAGAACGCAAGTATGTTCTCTGTGTTCTTGGAATAGAGAAACAGCCCTAATTTTTCCTAAAGGCCCATCCTCAAGAGGCTCTGATTGGTCAGCTAACATAATCTGCTGTGATTCGCGGATCGGCTCTAAGTCACGAGGAAAAACATCACGCCTCTAATAGCATGCGCGGTGTAAATATTGTTGGTCAGAGTAGCTGTTAACCGTATCAGTTTGAGCCTGAATCAGACAGAAAAAGAACAGCACACAGACGAGCCTCACGACTCCCCTACAAAATAAAATCTGCGCGGGGTGTGTGCACGGGGTGAATGCGTGTAACCTAAAGCGTTTGCAATCTCACTAGCCCAGATGTATTTTTTTGTATTCCTCAAACTTCAAATTGCTGTAGATTTTTTTACAATGGTTGCTTATTTTAATTGCATTCGGTTCATCAATTCCTTGTATTATTTGGCTCAAAATTGTTCACCTCAGATCTATTAATTGTTGTGTATCTCTTCCCAGGTGGATTTTGGCACTCCGGTCTCATAGATCATCATCTGATTGATCACTTTATTCCTTTTCTACCTCTGGAGCTCAGGCATGTGCGCCAGTGTGTCTTGGCTGAGATGTATTATCTGAACAAAACCTTAGATGTTCATCTGGCAGATAAAGTGGCCAGAGACATGCCTTTCTTCCCTAAAATACACAGAGTCTTTGCTGAAAAAGGCTGCAAGTCAGTGAGGCAGAAGCTGGCGCTATATGTTGATGATTAGAAGTACCACTTAGTACCATTTGAATGTATTTGAAAGGCTGTCAATAGAATATTTTTCTAAACCATGAGACTAATAAAGTATTCTCACAAAACTGTATAATGCATGCTGTTTCATTGTAAATGTAGGTACATCTCCAAAAAAATGTAGGAAATGTTGTTTCCTTTGTCAAATCTAACAGCTAACAACTTTACAGCAATCTTCATTAAATGGGCCGTGAACTGAGAAACCAAAATTCCCTTGATCTTTTGATATATAAGAGATCATAGTATTATAAAAACATCCTGTAAGTTTTAGAACTCAAAACTTTCTCTTTACTCTAAAACAGCCTATAATGAAGGGAGTCTGCCAAATCAGCAAGTTGTGAAATGGTCTACTCTATAATGTACCAATAAAAGCTCCGCCTCCACAGAACATTGAAATCTGTTCTGTTGTATCATTCGGTGCATTCTAAACAGGATATATTGACCCCCCGAAGCACACTTTAGAGGTCTGCAGATTTCCAAGGTTTTGCGCCAACCCTTAAACACACTTTCTCCAACTAATCAAGGTGTTCAAGACTACTCGCTGTCTGAAAACGTACCTATATACACTTCTGAAGACTTTGTGAAATGTATGTTTTTTTTGCAGTTTTTGTATTCGAAAATTTACGAGAGGCCGCTGTGTACGCTTTTTGAGATCTCAAATTTCTCTCGCAAGTGCCATTCGCGCCTGCTGTTCTCATGTTAACCCAACAGAAGCCACTGCTGACTGACTGTTTGACTGAATGAATGACTGACCAATCGACTGCTGTTGTTGTTGCGCGCGTACTGAAAAGCAGGGGCACTTTTGATCATATTGGAAGGGCACTTTCTCTACAAGACTAAAAAGGGCATGTGCACTGCACAGGTTGAGCCCTATGTGTGCACGTGCCTGCATAGAGGTGACCTAGGGTGGCAAAATAGGGAGGGCACCGTCCTACCTGCTTTCTGGAACCGTTCTTCACCGGACTCGAACCCCATCGTCGTGGTCAGCTCCTCTCTGCGTCTCAAGTCCGCTGACGTCCATGGCGAACTAACAGGACAAACTGGTTACAGTGGGAAAGCCATCCATACAGAGGTTAGCGGTCACCTGATAAGCTTGAAAAGGAACGGTGTCATACCGCCCCATAGCATATGTTTAAAAAAATTAAATGCAGCAATATGTATCTCTGGCTACATAATTTGCGGTCTTCAGAAATGTGTATCGGGCTGGGTTTTCATTATGAGCCTATGTTGCCTTGGTTAGTTGGATAAGCTGTCTTTGATTAGGGCTGAAGCAAAACTGTGCAGAGCTGCGGCCCCCCAGGAATTGAGTTTGTCAAGACCACCATATTGAAGTGTCATTCCAAACCAAAGTGCTCAAAACTTGGAAATAAAGGATTTCAAAGGATAAAACCATTGTTTGGTCTCACAAAATACATTTTTAAAAGCTCATTACTAATCCCTAAACCCTAAGTGTTTACCATCTGGTGGGACCGCTTTAAAGGGATTAGGGCATAGGGATGAGCCCTACCAAATGAACACATTGCCTGTTAATATGGAGAACTGTTTATTGTCATGTCTATTCAAACGGAGTGTGCTCAAAAACAAGGCAGAGAATAATACATATATAATTTCTTGTAATTGTTGAGCTACGACTTTACCGAATGAGCACTGTGCTACATCAGACAACTATTATTATTCTTTAATCTTTCATTCTTTCTTTTTATTCCCTTACACCTGTTTTAACAAACTTTTAATCTGTTTTTAATTTGTTGTTCTTGTTTCCTTTATTTATTGTGATTATTTTATGATACTTTTTATCTTCTTGTTTATGTAAAGCACTTTAAATTATCACCATATTGTGTATGAAATGTGCTATAGAAATTAATTTGTCTTGATAACATAAGAGAACAGTTCAAAACTTAAAACTTAGGTTGTTCATAATTACTTCAATAATAATAAAAAAAAAAACATCAATGCATCAGTTTTTGGTAGCATGGTGGCTAAGTGGTTATAGCATGGTTCGAGTCCATTAGATCGTGGACCATTAGATCTTCTGTGTGGAGTTTGCATGGGTTTCTTCCGGGTTTCCCACACAGTCCAAAGACATGCGGCATAGGTGAATTGGATGAACTAAATTAGCCATAGTACTGTATGTGAATTGAAAAAAGTGATGGGCTATGGTTGGAAGGGCCAGTTAAAAAAAGTGTCAGAGTAATTGGTGGTTCATTCCACTGAGGCGACCCCTGATAAACATTGACTAATCAAAAGCAAAGTGAATAAGTGAGTTAGAGGGCACACTCTTTTACATCACTAGACAAACCCAGTCATCTTGTCAAATGCTTTAAGAGGCAGACTTGTCAAAACTCAATTCTTTCCAGTCATCCTAATAATTTACTGCTCAAACCTGTTCCATCTAATTTCCTCCAAGTTATTTCCTGTTCAGCTTTACCTGCACCTACTAACATCCTTTAAGGGTTAGTCCGCCACCAAATAAAAAATTCTGTTACAGTTTTTTTTAGTGGCGCATTTCTCACCACACTATTTACATTTGCATAACAGTAAATTCATTTCTCAAAACAATTAGTAGTTTGCGCACATAATAGCAGTTTCTCATTCCTTCCAACAAATTGCAAATGCTTTTAGACATGCATCAACTGCTTTCATACAACTCTCTGCTGTTTATAACATCATCATTTGCTTATGTCACGTCAGTCAAAATGAACTAAACTTGTGAATGCTGAATAGTCACTCCATATAAAACTAATAGTCCTCGTTTCATTACTCGAGTCATTAAAAATGTTGAACTAGTTGTCAAAATCAGTCAAGCTAATTTTATAAAAAAACATTAATCTTTTTTTTTAACTAAAGGGAGTTTATGTTTGTTGTAAATAAGGGTGTATTCTTTTTCTTTTGCACAATGCTGTGAAAAAATTTGAAATGCAAAAAGCATCTGCAGTTAAAATGTGAAACATACATATTCAGTGTCTTATACTCAGATACCTCACTAAATGCAGTGATGTCTATAATGCAGTTTTCAAATGGCTGTAAAATAGTATATGGTGCTGTATTAAGGATTTTCGGGAAGTGTCTGCAAAATCTGACTTCATTGCATTGTAAAAAATGTTCAGAGTAAGCTGTCATAATGAAAACATTATCTTGTTCATAAACAATGGTGTCAGGACTTTTCATCTTGATGTTACTGACACTTTCACTGACATCAATACTTGCTTTTAAGAAATGAGCTCTCCATTTTGAGCATGTGACACGCGTTTGCAGGTTATCAAATAGCTTTTGCAGTTTGTACTAATTGTTTTGAGAAATGCATTAACTGTTGTTCAAAAGTAAATAGTGTGAGAAATGCACCAAAGCCACTGAGAAAAAAAAACTAATAATAACTCATAATAATAACCTCATGTGGTTCCAACAATATTTCAATATATACAGTTAAAGTCAGAATTATTAGCCCCCTTTGAATTTTTTTCTTTTTTTAAATATTTCCCAATTGATGTTTTACATAGCAAGGAAATTTTCACAGTATGTCTGATAATATTTTTTCTTCTAGAGAAAGTCTTATATGTTTTATTTCGGCTAGAATAAAAAAAAAAAACATTTTAAGGTCAAAATTATTAGCCCTTATAAGCTATATTTTTCTGGTAAATCTACAGAACAAACCATCATTATACAATAACTTGCCTAATTACCCTAACCTGCCTAGTTAAAAAAAAGTGTCTAAAAATATCTAGTCAAATATTATTAACTGTCATCATGGCAAAGATAAAATGAATCAGTTATTAGAAATGAGTTATTAAAACTATTATGTTTAGAAATGTGTTGAAAACATCTTCTCTCAGTTAAACAGAAATTGTGGAAAAATAAACAGAGGGGCTATATCTGACTTCAGCTCTATATACTATTTTTCCTTTCCCAACAATTTAACCACTTATAGATGAGGGAATACCCAAAAAACTAAAATAAAATAAATAAATAAATAATAATAATAAATATAGCTGCGAGCAGCAATTAACGGGGGTCAAGCAGTTTAGCAGGGTAAGGTCATATAGCGGTTAGGACGCCTGTAAGTAGTTAATTCGACAACGAAATATACGATTACAGTGTTAGAGTTTATAGATTGAGCTAACAAATGTTTGATTAAACCCTCCAGAGAAGCAACTTCGATTTTTACATATTGACAAATTTTTAATGAACATTTCGAGTGACCGCTTTTATGTCAAAGTGACCAGTATAAGCAGCCCTATGATATAATGTGGAGATCGAGTCATGGCACCTTAGACAAAGACACAGCATGTCAATTTTAAGTTAATCAGAAAAATGGTTACTCGGATACAGTGATTTTACAATGTATAGCGCCAGCATGTGGCCAATGTCTATGTGTTTCATCATATATGCTTAGACTGACCTCTTGCATATGTGTAACAAGTTTGGTGAAGATATTTTAATTCCTTCATGAGTTATGGCTATTTTAGCTCTGCTTAATAAAAATGACAAAAGAGCAGTGAATAAGCTATTAGTGATCTCCTAGTGCCATCTAGTGGCCACAGTGTAATTTATTTATGTGATTACAGCCATTTAGGTGTGCATAAACATATCCCTTCTATAATTGAGAATGTTCTAACTGTATGAAATTAAAATTTTGTATTTTATTAAAATAATTATAAATCTACAGAGTAAAAAGTGTGACAAGCTTTGACTAAATTTGATCTTAAATGGATTAACCGTGTTTATGCCATGTCAGTTTGGGATTCAGAATGCATTACATTACATTCTTTGCTATAGAGCAGTAAAATAAACATCAAGTGCTCTGTTACTGCCATCTAGAAGCCACAGTTGTGATTTTCTTTACATGTTTTAAAACAATGTGTTTAATCATAGAACCAGTTTTACCTATTAGAATTATTATGAAGAGGTTAACTGGGACCAAATTAGATGTTTAATGCATAACAGTGTTTACATCAGGTCAAAATGTGATTCAGAATGATCCTAAATGCAATTTCCCTGACTTTAAACTTACAAAATGTAAAAAAAAACAAAACAAAGGTATGCAAATGTTATGAACAATAAATAAGTGGTCTTGTTGTGACATCTAGTGGTTAGAAATGGTAGGTGACAGTTGAAAGTCTGTTATAGTGGCTAAAATGATAGAATATTGAAATTATGTGTTTTTGAGACCTTTAAACATCCAAGATGGACAGAAAAAAATTACTTATAAATCATTTCAGTGATAAGTGTGTAAATGAAGCACATTTACTTCATTTTTAAGCCTTTTTAGCATGTTTTTAGAACCATTTCCACTAATATAGCGCCACCTATTGCCCAATCTCCACAAGATTTTGCATGTTTATTCACATTGATATGCCACATCTGCTCACCAATTTATGTGATGTTTTGGGTTTTCCTTATTGGTTTACAGGCATGTAGATTTGTGTAGACACGCCTCTTTTGTTAATGAGCCAGTTACAGCTATCTAAAATGAAAGGTTCAACCTTTTTTTGATAATTATTGATCTACTCAGTCCAAAGGTTTATACAACACTGGTTTCGTTGCGATTGAGTTAAAAACCAGGGACTAGTTCGCAAAAGTAGGTTTTGTTTATATTGATAGTTTTTTAATGAACAGTTTGAGTGACAGCAGTGGTTTTAGTCTCAAACTGTTCAGTATGAGCAGACCTATCATATGATATGTAGATTGAGTGTTTTTTGTGAAATAGTATGTAAATGAAGCAAATTTACTTTATATTTAAGCGATTTAGCAATATTTAAAGACTATTTTTGCTATTGTAGCGCCACCTATGGTTTGATCGTCACAAAATTTTGCAAGTTTCATCTCGTTGATATGCCACATGTGCTCACCAATTTCTGTGATGTTGTGAGTTTTTCTTATTGGTTTACAGGCATGTAGGTTCGTGTGGACACGCCTCTTTTGTAAATGAGCCTGTTACAGCTATCAGAAGTGAAAAGTTCAACTTTTTTTTGATAATTATTGATCTACACAGTCCAGAGATTCCAACAACACTGGTTTCGTTGCAATTGAGTGAAAAACCAGGGACTAGTTCGCAAAAGTAGGTTTTTCCTATATTGAGGAATATTTTACGAACGGTGTAAGTGACAGCAGTGGTTTGAGTGTCAAACTGTTTGGTATGAGCAGGCCTATCATATGATATGTATTTTGTGTGGTTGCGCAAAAGGTTGTATGATACACAACCCATTACTCACTAAAAATACGTAAAATCGCCCCCTAGTGGCCGATTTCTTTCAAAATTCTTACAGACCTCTAGGACCTTAAGTCGAACATGCCCAGCGAGTTTCGTTTTGATCACTCATCGTTAACCTTGTTAAATGGCTGCTCAATTTTAATTGGCCAATGGCGGCCATGTTTTTTGAGATATCCCAATGTCCTTATAGTATGTTATGACAACTTGGTCAAAGACACTGCATGCCAAATTTCAAGCTGATCGGACTAACGGCTGTAAGGTTAGAGTAATTTTTATGTTTTTTTAGCTTTATAGCGCCACCATGTGGCCAAAGTCTGCGGGTTTTGCAGTGTCACCTCAAATCGAGCTTATGCATGTGTGTACCAAGTTTGGTGATGATATCTCATTTCGTTTAAAAGTTATAGCTCAAATTAGCATTTAGCTTCAATTAGCGTCAAACATTGTTGTGTACTGTTTCGAGTGAGAATAAAAATGTCAACTTTTTTTTGATAATTATTGATATTCAGTGTCCAGAGAATATTTGAGAGCTGGTTTGGTTTAGATGGAGTGTAAAACCTAGGACTAGTTCGCAAAAGTAGGTTTCGGACAAATCGCGATGTAGCGGGAAAACGGTGCGTCGTAGAGCAAAAAGTTCAGCTGTGCACTTTTGTTGGGGCTAACCCAAGGATTGAAAAAATGTAAAGTTTTTGAGTCTACGACAAACGGTGAACGTATAGCGGTCAAAAATGTCCAAAATCTTGGTTTTTGGCCCCATAGCGCCACCTATGGTCCGATTTGGTTGATCTTTGGTGAGAATGTAGTGTACCGGGGTACTACGATCTGGCCAAGTTTCAGCTCTCTCGGCCTTACGGTTTGGTCTGGGCAATAGTGACTTCGGCAGAATAATAATAATAATAATAATAATAATAATAATAATAATAATAATAAATATAGCTGCAAGCAGCAATTAACGGGGGTCAAGCAGTTTAGCAGGGTAAGGTCATATAGCAGTTAGGACGCCTGTAAGTAGTTTATTTGACAATGAAATATACGATTAGAGTGTTAGAGTTTATAGATTGAGCTAACAAACGTTTGATTAAACACTCCAGAAATGAAACATCAGTTTTTACATATTGACAAATTTCTTATGAACATTTCGAGTGACCGCTTTTATGTCAAAGTGACCAGTATAAGCAGCCCTATGATATAATGTGTAGATCGAGTCATGGCACCTTAGACAAAGTCACGGCATGTCACATTTTAAGTTAATCAGATAAATGGTTACTCAGATACAGTGATTTTATAATGTATAGCGCCAGCATGTGGCCAATGTCTATGTGTTTCATCCTATGTGCTTAGACTGACCTCTTGCATATGTGTAACAAGTTTGGTGAAGATATTTTTATTCATTCATGAGTTATGGCTATTTTAGCTCTTCTTAATAAAAATGACAAAAGAGCAGTGAATAAGCTATTAGTGATCTCCTACTGCCATCTAGTGGCCACAGTGTAATTTATTTATGTGATTACAGCCATTTAGGTGTGCATAAACATATCCCTTCTATGACTGAGCATGTTCTAACTATATAAAAAGAAAATTTTGTATTTTATTAAAATAATTAAAAATCTACAGAGTAAAAAGTGTGACAAGCTTTGACTAAATTTGGTCTTAAATGCATTAACTGTGTTCATGCCATGTCAGTTTGGGATTCAGAATGCATTACATAACATTACATTACATTCTTTGCTATAGAGCAGTAAAATAAACAATAAGTGGTCTGTTACTGCCATCTAGAAGCCACAGTTGTGATTTTCTTTACATATGTTTTAAAACAATGTGTTTAATTATAGAACCAGTTTTGCCTATTAGAATTATTACACAGAGGTTAACTGTGACCAAATTAGATGTTTAATGCATAGCAGTGTTTATATCAGGTCAAAATGTGATTCAGAATGATCCTAAATGCAATTTCCCTGACTTTAAACTCAAAAAATGTAAAACAGCAAAGGTATGCAAATGTTATGAAGAATAAATAAGTGGTCTTGTTGTGACATCTAGTGGTTAGAAATGGTAGGTGACAGTTAAAAGTCTGTGTTATAGTGGCTAAAATGATAGAATACTGAAAATATGTGTTTATGAGACCTTTAAACATCCAAGATGGGCAAAAAAATTAACTTGTAAATCATTTCAGTGATAAGTGTGTAAATGAAGCACATTTACTGCATTTTTAAGCCATTTTAGCATGTTTTTAGGACCATTTCTACTATTATAGCGCCACCTATAGACCGATCTTTACAAAATTTTGCATGTTTATTCACATTGATATGTCACATGTGCTCACCAATTTCTGTGATGTTTTGGGTTTTCCTTATTGGTTTACAGGCATGTAGGTTTGTGTAGACACGCCCCTTTTGTTAATGAGCCTGTTACAGCTAGCCAAAGTGAAAAGTTCAACATTTTTTTGATAATTATTGATCTACTTAGTCCAGAGGTTCATACAACACTGGTTTCGTTGCGATTGAGTTAAAAACCAGGGACTAGTTCGCAAAAGTATGTTTTGTACATATTAATGGTTTTTTGATGAACGGTGTGAGTGACAGCAGTGGTTTTAGTGTCAAACTGTTCGGTATGACCAGACCTATCATATGATATGTAGATTAAGTGTATTTGTGAAATAGTATGTAAATGAAGCACATTTACTTTATTTTTAAGCCATTTGGCATGTTTTTAAGACTATTTTTGCTATTATAGCGCCACCTATGGTTTGATCTTCACAAAATTTTGCAAGTTTCTTCTCATTGATATTCCACATGAGCTCACCAATTTCTGTGATGTTTTGGGCTTTCCTTATTGGTTTACAGGCATGTAGGTCCGTGTGGACACGCCCCTTTTGTAAATTAGCCTGTTACAGCTAGCCAAAGTGAAAAGTACAACTTTTTTTTGATAATTATTGATCTACACAGTCCAGAGATTCCAACAACACTGGTTTCGTTGCGATTGAGTGAAAAACCAGGGACTAGTTCGCAAAAGTAGGTTTTGTTTATATTGATGGTTTTTTAATGAACAGTTTGAGTAACAGCAGTGGTTTTAGTGTCAAACTGTTCAGTATGAGCAGACCTATCATATGATATTTAGATTAAGTGTTTTTTGTGAAATAGTATGTAAATGAAGCAAATTTACTTTTTTTTAAGCGATTTAGCATTATTTAAAGACTATTTTTGCTATTATAGCGCCACCTATGGTTTGATCTTTACAAAATTTTGCAAGTTTCATCTCGTTGATATGCCACATGTGCTCACCAATTTCTGTGATGTTTTGAGTTTTCCTTATTGGTTTACAGGCATATAGGTTCGTGTGGACACGCCCCTTTTGTAAATTAGCCTGTTACAGCTAGCCAAAGTGAAAAGTTCAACTTTTTTTTGATAATTATTGATCTACACAGTCCAGAGATTCCAACAACACTGGTTTCGTTGCGATTGAGTGAAAAACCAGGGACAAGTTTGCAAAAGTAGGTTTTTCCTATATTGATGAATATTTAACGAACGGTGTAAGTGACAGCAGTGGTTTGAGTGTCAAACTGTTCGGTATGAGCAGGCCTATCATATGATATGTATTTTGTGTGGTTGCGCAAAAGGTTGTGTGATACACAACCCATTACACACTACAAATACGTAAAATCGCCCCCTAGTGGCCGATTTCTTTCAAAATTCTTACAGACCTCTAGGACCGTGAGGCGAATATGCCCAGCGAGTTTCGTTTCGATCACTCATCGTTAACCTTGTTAAATGGCTGCTCTATTTTAATTGGCCAATGGCGGCCATGTTTTTTGAGATATGCCAATCTCCTTATAGTATGTTATGACAACTTGGTCAAAGACCCTGCATGCCAAATTTCAAGCTGATCGGACTAGTGGCTGTAAGGTTAGAGTAATTTTTATGTTTTTTTAGCTTTATAGCGCCACCATGTGGCCAAAGTCTGCGGGTTTTGCAGTGTCACCTCAATTTTAGCTTATGCATGTGTGTACCAAGTTTGATGATGATATCTCATTTCGTTCAAAAGTTATAGCTCCAATTAGCATTTAGCTTCAATTAGCATCGAACATTGTTGTGTACTGTTTCGAGTAAGAATAAAAATGTCAACTTTTTTTTGATAATTATTGATATTCAGTGTCCAGAGAACATTTGAGAGCTGGTTTGGTTTAGATTGAGTGTAAAACCTAGGACTAGTTCGCAAAAGTAGGTTTCGGACAAATCGCGATGTAGCGGGAAAACGGTGCGTCGTAGAGCAAAAATTGTTGGTATACACTTTTGTTCAGGTTAACCCAAGGATTCAAAAAATGTAAAGTTTTTGAGTCTACGACAAACGGTGAACGTATAGCGGGCAAAAATGTCCAAAAAGTGTTTTTTTGGCGCCATAGCGCCACCTATGGTCTGATTTGGCTGATCTTTGGCCAGAACGTAGTGTACCGGGGTACTACCATCTGGCCAAGTTTCAGCTCTCTCGGCCTTACGGTTTGGTCTGGGCAATAGTGACTTCGGCAGAATAATAATAATAATAATAATAATAATAATAATAATAATAATAAATATAGCTGCAAGCAGCAATTAACGGGGGTCAAGCAGTTTAGCAGGGTAAGGTCATATAGCAGTTAGGACGCCTGTAAGTAGTTTATTCGACAACGAAATATACGATTAGAGTGTTAAAGTTTATAGATTGAGCTAACAAATGTTTGATTAAACACTCCAGAGAAGCAACTTCGATTTTTACATATTGACAAATTTTTAATGAACATTTCGAGTGACCGCTTTTATGTCAAAGTGACCAGTATAAGCAGCCCTATGATATAATGTGTAGATCGAGTCATGGCACCTTAGACAAAGACACGACACGTCAAATTTTAAGTTAATCAGATAAATGGTTACTCAGATACAGTGATTTTACAATGTATAGCGCCATCATGTGGCCATTGTCTACGAGTTTTATGCTATGACCTTAGACTGACCTCTTGCATATGTGTAACAAGTTTGGTAAAGATATTTTAATTCCTTCATGAGTTATGGCTATTTTAGCTCTTCTTAATAAAAATGACAAAAGAGCAGTGAATAAGCTATTAATGATCTCCTACTGCCATCTAGTGGCCACGGTGTAATTTATTTATGTGATTACAGCCTTTTAGGTGTGCATAAACATATCCCTTCTATTATTGAGCATGTTCTAACTATATAAAATGAAAAATTTGTATTTTATTAAAATAATTATAAATCTACAGAGTAAAAAGTGTGAAAAGCTTTAACTAAATTTAATCTTAAATGCATTAACTGTGTTCATGTCGTGTCAGTTTGGGATTCAGAATGCATTACATAACATTACATTACATTCTTTGCTAAAGAGCAGTAAAATAAACAATAAGTGGTCTGTTACTGCCATCTAGAAGCCACAGTTGTGATCTTCTTCACATGTATTAAAACAATGTTGTTAATCATAGAACCAGTTTTACCTATTAGAATTATTATGAAGAGGTTAACTGGGACCAAATTATATGTTTAATGCATAACAGTGTTTACATCAGGTCAAAATATGATTCAGAATGATCCTAAATGCAATTTCCCTGACTTTAAACTCAAAAAATGTAAAACAACAATGGTATGCAAATGTTTTGAACAATAAATAAGTGGTCTTGTTGTGACATCTAGTGGTTAGAAATGGTAGGTGACAGTTGAAAGTCTGTGTTATATTGGCTAAAATGATAGAATATTGAAAATATGTGTTTTTGAGACCTTTAAACATCCAAGATGGACAGAAAAAATAACTTATAAATCATTTCAGTGATAAGTGTGTAAATGAAGCACATTTACTTCATTTTTAAGCCATTTTAGCATGTTTTTAGAACCATTTCCACTATTATAGCGCCACCTATTGCCCAATCTCCACAAAATTTTGCATGTTTATTCACATTGATATGCCACATCTGCTCACCAATTTCTGTGATGTTTTGGGTTTTTCCTTATTGGTTTACAGGCATGTAGGTTCGTGTAGACACGCCCCTTTTATAAATGAGCCAGTTACAGCTATCTAAAATGGAAAGTTCAACTTTCTTTTGATAATTATTGATCTACTCAGTCCAGAGGTTCATACAACACTAGTTTCGTTGCGATTGAGTTAAAAACCAGGGACTAGTTCGCAAAAGTAGGTTTTGTTTATATTGATGGTTATTTAATGAACAGTTTGAGTAACAGCAGTGGTTTTAGTCTCAAACTGTTCAGTATGAGCAGACCTATCATATGATATGTAGATTAAGTGTATTTGTGAAATAGTGTTTAAATGAAGCACATTTACTTTATTTTTAAGGCAATTGGCATGTTTTTAAGACTATTTTTGCTATTATAGCGCCACCTATGGTTTGATCTTCACAAAATTTTGCAAGTTTCATCTCGTTGATATGGCACATGTGCTCACCAATTTCTGTGTTGTTTTGGGCTTTCCTTATTGGTTTACAGGCATGTAGGTTCGTGTGGACACGCCCCTTTTG
This sequence comes from Danio rerio, assembly GCF_052040795.2. Classification (NCBI taxonomy): domain Eukaryota; kingdom Metazoa; phylum Chordata; class Actinopteri; order Cypriniformes; family Danionidae; genus Danio; species Danio rerio. The sequence goes on along the minus strand of NC_141043.1, from coordinate 40,828,101 downwards.
TAAATTAGCCTGTTACAGCTAGCCAAAGTAAAAAGTTCCACTTTTTTTTGATAATTATTGATCTACACAGTCCAGAGATTCTAACAACACTGGTTTCGTCGCGATTGAACTAAAAACCAGGGACTAGTTCGCAAAAGTAGGTTTTTCCTATATTGATGAATATTTAAGAAACGGTGTGAGTGAGAGCAGTGGTTTGAGTGTCAAACTGTTAAGTATGAGCAGGCCTATCATATGATATGTATTTTGTGTGGTTGCGCAAAAGGTTGTGTGATACACAACCCATTACACACTAAAAATACGTAAAATCGCCCCCTAGCGGCCGATTTCTTTCAAAATTCTTACAGACCTCTAGGACCATGAGTCGAACATGCCCAGCGAGTTTCGTTTCGATCACTCATCGTTAACCTTGTTAAATGGCTGCTCAATTTTAATTGGCCAATGGCGGCCATGTTTTTTGAGATATCCCAATGTCCTTATAGTATGTTATGACAACTTGGTCAAAGACACTGCATGCCAAATTTCAAGCTGATTGGACTAACGGCTGTAAGGTTAAAGTAATTTTTATGTTTTTTTAGCTTTATAGCGCCACCATGTGGCCAAAGTCTGCGGGTTTTGCAGTGTCACCTCAAATTGAGCTTATGCATGTGTGTGCCAAGTTTGGTGATGATATCTCATTTCGTTCAAAAGTTATAGCTCCAATTAGCATTTAGCTTCAATTAGCATCGAACATTGTTGTGTACTGTTTCGAGTGAGAATAAAAATGTCAACTTTTTTTTGATAATTATTGATATTCAGTGTCCAGAGAACATTTGAGAGCTGGTTTGGTTTAGATTGAGTGAAAAACCTAGGACTAGTTCGCAAAAGTAGGTTTCGGACAAATCGCGATGTAGCGCGAAAACGGTGCGTCGTAGAGCAAAAAGTTCAGCTGTGCACTTTTGTTGGGGCTAACCCAAGGATTGGAAAAATGTAAAGTTTTTGAGTCTACGACAAACGGTGAACGTATAGCAGGCAAAAATGTCCAAAAAGTGGGTTTTTGGCGCCATAGCGCCACCTATGGTCCGATTTGGCTGATCTTTTGTGAGAATGTAGTGTACCGGGGTACTACGATCTGGCCAAGTTTCAGCTCTCTCGGCCTTACGGTTTGGTCTGGGCAATAGTGACTTCGGCAGAATAATAATAATAATAATAATAATAATAATAATAATAAAAATTTTAACAAAAACAATAGGGTTTCAGCGCTTCGCGCTTGACCCCCTAATAATAATAAAAATCTTAACAAAAACAATAGGGTTTCAGCGCTTCGCGCTTGACCCCCTAATAAAAATCTTAACAAAAACAATAGGGTTTCAGCGCTTCGCGCTTGACCCCCTAATAATTAGGCCATATCCTGAGCTGCTGCTGCGCTGATGGTCATGGGGAGTGGAGAACATGAGTCTGATTCCAGCGACGCTCCAGGGACAGACGAGTCTTCGCTGAGGCCATCTTCCAGCCTCCACCGCGGTGACTGCAGCTCAGCACAAGACTTTTGGCCAGCGGAGAAATTAAAATGGTCATGCCGAACTAAGTCTGGTTCTCTCAAGGTTTTTTTTTTTCTTCACTCCTATCAGGTGAAGTTTTTTTTCCCCTCTCCGCTGTCACCACTGGCTCGCATGGTTCAGGATTGGTGGAGCTACGCATCGATGAATTTGCTCTTCAGTGTTTGAACTCTCAGTAATGATTTTATATCACACTGAACTGAGCTAAACTGAACTGAACTGAACTGAACTTAAACACTAAAAACTGAACTACACTGTTCCAGTTACTATGACCATTTATGTGAAGCTGCTTTGACACAATCTACATTGTAAAAGGGCTATATAAATAAAACTAAATTGAATTTAATTGAATTAATAATAATAATAATAATAATAATAATAATAATGTCAGTCTTCATTTGTAGACAACCAGACTTTTTTCCCCATTATTTGGACCTGTTTAAGTCACTGAATCCACTGAGCCACTTTTCCTTCCATCCAATGTACTACTTGTTTGCAACCAGTAATAATAGTTTGCCTTAGTGCAAATCTTGTTTCTCTATTAAACATTTCTTTGAACAGTGCTCCCAGTAAGAACACAACTGGATCTAGGGGTATTTCTACATTTAATATCCCATCTATTTCTTTTTTAACATTTTTCCAAAATTCTTGAATTAAGAACACTTTTGTGCTGAAAAAAGGAGTATAAGCATTTTGTACGCCAATGTCTTCATCAGATACATGTTTACTATGGGCAGTATGACTTATTTTCCATTTGAGTTGGCAGTGCAACATGCAAGTGACGAATTGCCCATAGTACACACACCCTAATCTAACATGGAAAATATAGGCTTTAACAAATGTCAGTAGTGACTATTGTAACCTAAATAGCAAACTCAGAAATGAATCACAAAATTCTGTTTCTAAAATGCACACAATTCTACAATTTAAATGATTAATATTATTATCATGTTTATAGTAAGATGCTTATTGTGCAAAAGGTGGTCATGGTTACAGTGACGTCAACATGCAAACCTGAAAACCAGGAAGACAAGAAATATGTGTTGTCGTTTTTTTTTTTTAGTACTCTATGTATGCAGTTTGCCATGTCAGCTTATTGCTAAAGGAGTGCACATTACCAGAAACGAAACACAAGAAGAAACCTGAATCATTTGCTTTAACAATGAAAGTGCAGCGTATTTTAACAGCTCTATTGCTTGTGAGTAATATAACTTCATCTTCATGTTTTCTGGAAGCCTTCACAGATGCCTTGAAGCATTCTGCAGTTTACAAATTTTTTGAAAGGGACGATTTGCTGGTTTTTGACCCTAAACGTGAGTAAAATTGCTGAGAGGCATTTGTTTTCAATAGCTAAATTTTAGTATTGTTAGCTTTCTGTTGTCACAATAACTTCCCAAAAAAGCACATATTTACTTGTTTAAGTGTTTAGTAGAAGGGGAAAGGTTTCTGTTAAAAAAAAAAAAAAATGTCATGCTATTTAAATAAGGTTTAATTTTTTTGACATGACAATTTTTTTCTCAAACCATGTCCAACTTGGTACCACATATACATGGTCAAATAATTTTTACATGCGTTTACAATTGTTTACATACAAAAACAGCATTAATTATAAAAAGTGACTGAATGAGACTCCAGTGTTGTTTCTCACAATTTTAATTTATAGTTCTTCTATTATCCTCTATATCTTTGACTTGTATATTTCTACATTTTTCAGGTTTGGAGAAAGATTTGAATGACTTTCTTTTTGGCCAGCACATCGCATCTAATGTTATATTAAAATCGGTATCATCATTTATGACTGACAGCAAACCAAACAAACCGCTGGTCCTCTCTCTTCATGGCACTACAGGAACCGGGAAAAATCACGTCACTAAAATTCTTGCAAGAAACATTTACAAAAAAGGGGAAGAGAGCAAGCATGTTCAGATTTATGTTTCAGAATATAATTTCCCAGATAGAGGAAAGGTTGACTTATACACAGTGAGTATTGCAATATCAAAATATGTTTCTAAAACATTAAATGGCCCACAGTATTCTTTATTGGCCCTCAGTATTTTTATTTTTACAATAATGAAGCTCTGTGTCATTTCTGTTAAACTTTCACTGAAAGCATTTTTCACTTGTAAATATATTCATTCATTCATTCATTCATTTTCTTGCGGCTTAGTCCCTTTATTAATCCGGGGTCGCCACAGCGGAATGAACCACCAACTTATCCAGCAAGTTTTTACATTTACATTACATTTACATTTAGTCATTTAGCAGACGCTTTTATCCAAAGCGACTTACAAATGAGCAAATGACTTACAAATTTTTACGCAGTGGATGCCCTTCCAGCCGCAACCCATCTCTGGGAAACATTCACACAAACACTCATACTTTATGGAAAATTTAGCCTACCCAATTCACCTGTACCGCATGTCTTTGGACTGTGGGGGAAACCGGAGCACCCGGAGGAAACCCACGCGAAGGCAGGGAGAACATGCAAACTCCACACGGAAACGGCAACTGAGCCGAGGTTCGAACCAGCGACCTTCTTACTGTGAGGCGACAGCACTACCTACTGCGCCACTGCCTCGCCCTTGTAAATATATATAAATAGATATATATATTTCTAAATATAACAGTTTTAATATCTAATTTTTAATTTTCTTTTATCATTACCATGATGACAGTACATAATATTTTACTAACCAGTGGCGGTTCTAGTTTGAATGGCACCCTGGGCGAACCCCCCATATTCACCCCCTAGACACCATGTCGGAACACATGTACTTGACTCAAATAATTCAGATCGCATACAAACTGAAATTGTACTATTTCACTACATCTGAACCTATGCTGCTTTTTTTGCTGCAAAGTCATCAATTATATCATCATAGTTAATTAAAATAACCCAAAGCCAGGGCGTTGCTTGAATATTGCATATATATATATATATATATATATATATATATATATATATATATATATATATATATATATATATATATATATATATATATATTTATTTATTTATTTTTTTTTTTTCAATAAAAATAGCAATTTATTTATATTTATCAATTTTTTTTATTATTATTATTGTTATTATTATTAACTGGAAAACTATGTAAAGAAACAATGCTAAGATCAATTAAGAAATCTTTTGCATGAATTATAATTAGGACAATTCTATAGAATATGGAAAAATGTTTTATGGAATTATCTGTTGTCTTAGACCCAACACATGGCCGAGAATTTGTTATCAAGTCTTACCTGCCTAAAATAAGATCATCATCACTATCACATCATCACTCATAATTTAAACTTTAGATTTGTCGACTTTCAAAACTTGCTACATGCCGACACCTCTACATAAAAGACTGGTACTCCAGTTTCACGGCATATGAGCTGTGCATATTTTTTCATCATGCATGTAAACGACTGGGATTCACACCGGGAGCAGGAGAAGCGTATATAAGGCGTATGGGAATGGTTTTCTGCGCTTATGCGTCAGTTTGTTTTCACCAGCGTTGTTTCGGTTGCACATAGAGAATAACAAACTTGCGCTTGCAAAAGTGGAACACAAAACGTTACAAATGTGAATGGCCCTCAACATTTTTGTTGTGGGATTACCACTCTAAATTAATACACTTGCATAAAGTAAATTGTATTTCAAAGCTTTTACTGGGGCAGGTTTGTTCTGTAGACAATCGAAACAAAACATTGCTTAAGGGGGCTAATGTTATTGACTTTAAATTAAAAACTGCTTTTATTGTAGCCAAAATAAAACAAATAAGACTTTCTCCAGAAGAAAAAATATGATTCTGTGAAAATTTCTTTGCTCTGTTTAACATCATTTGGGAAATATTTGAAAAAGAAAAGAAAATTCACACGGGGGAGAAGAATTCTGACTTCAGCTATATATTCATGCTATGGAACCAATGTTTTATTTTTTATAGCAAATATTTATTTGAACAAATTTGCAAATTATTAATATACGGTAACAAATATTTTTATTGTCAACAATCATTGTTCATGTCCAACCTGGTATCACGTTCACCGTCGCATAATTTTTACCACAAAGATCTTCTTTTAGCTAAGTGTTTACAAAGTAAAAAAAAACTTACTCATTATTTAATTTAAAGAAAGTAAGATGGATACAGATTATATACAGTATATGGCATATTTTGGGAATAATTCTGTCTATTCAGGCTCAGCTAAGGCAGTGGATTTATGGAAATGTATCCAGCTTTCCCCGGTCCATGTTCATATTTGATGAAATGGACAAGATGCAACCACAGCTGATTGATGTCTTAAAACCTTTTCTGGACTACTCTCTGGTGAATGGAGTATCATTTCACAATGCAATCTTCATTTTTCTCAGGTGATGCAGTAAAATCATTGATTTCCACAACTGTTGCTGCATGTAACAGAATAGCCATACAAAGATTCAAGAATGATGTAATGGTAATTAAATAGCTTACCTCTTCTCTCCCATAAGACTGTCACTAATGATGATCTGTGTTTATTTGTAGCAATGCTGGTGGGAAAGTGATTGCTGACTTGGCTCTAGATTTTTGGAGAGAAGGGAAAAATCGGGAAGATCTGTGGATGAACAGCAGGGAGCTGGAGATTAAAATCTCTACAAATGTCTACAATGATAAGAACTGTGTGTATTAGTGATTAGTTGTAAAATAATTGAATAGTTAAATTATTTTGCACGGATATGCAGGGTGGCTGTAAACTAATAGGCAATAGTTAAAGAGAAACATCAGCTAAAAATGAAAATCAACGAAGTATTTACTCGCACTCAAGTGGTTCCAAACTTATGAGATTCTTTTATCTGTTGAACACAAAAAGAAGACATTTTTTGAATAACCGGTAACGATTGACACTCTATAGTAGGAACAACAAATATACAAGTTAATGGTTACCAGTTTCCTACTTTCTTCAAAACATCTCAGTAAATGATGACAGATTTTGCATTTTTAAGTGAACTATCCCTTTAATGGCTATAGAATGTACATTTAAAGTATTGTATGGTTTGGCACCTCAATATTTCCTAGAACTTTTAACAGTTTACTCTCCTGATCTCTGTTTCCAGTCTTTTAAAAGTTCCCTTAACTTGTCTGCATTCTATGGGAACTCACTTTCCTTTAATTTAAGGCATGCAAAATCTTTTAATGCTCATGTACTGTTCAAATTTACTACCCTTTCGTTGTTTATGGCTTTTTGCCTCATTGATTTTTTCAATTAAAATTAAAAATATATATAAATATAGTAAAAATTAAGAAACTGTACTTCTGCCCAACAGGGAAAACCACAAAAAATTAAGAATGCATGACTATGCATATGGTGTCATGGCTTTGCATGTAATATAGACACAAATATAAAAGAAGTCAATAGTGCCGAAACAGCCACAAACATCTTAAAAGAGTTGTAAATTTGCACAGAGTGTGTTGAGTTTTTAAAGCATTTTCACAAAATATGTGTCAAAATAACATTTGTCACCAAAAATCATTACATTTGCTGAAACAGAGAAAGTTGTGGCCAAATTAAGAGTCAAAAATCGCCCCAGAGTGGATGAAAACATCCCCAACAACACACAAAGGATGAGATGCACTTTTTAGACTCGCCTACCTCTGAGGTGTGCGTTATTAGTGTGTTTTAGTTTTTTATTTAATTTAGACATGTTACACAAAGCAATGCTGTTTTATCCCTCTATATTTTAAGTGTAAAATGCTTTGAGAATTAAGTTTAAAAGGCACTAAATAACGCATATTTTATTATTATTATTATAGAACTTATGTCACTAGAGTCATGATGAAAACTAAATACTAATAAACTAACTACTGTCTCTAAACAGACATTAGTAAACAGGATTTCTTATTTGTGGATATAGACATAAACTATTAAAGGCAGTATTAGCTAGACCAGTGGTTCTCAAACGTTTTTAACTAAGTACCACCTCAAAAAAAAAAAAAAAAAAGTCCAAGTACCACCAAAATGACCAGTATTTAAATAAAGTAGCATAGTTGGCCAAATTAAGCAGCTGCAGCAATGCACAGTTCGAAAACAAGGCATATCCATATTTATATAATTTGACAACTTGACCATGTGACTTGCGGAGCGGCATTCTGAAAAGATGTTTTTAACTGGGCACGCCTGGAATACGCAAGATCGTCATGCTGCAGTTCCTACTCATTTTGCTAGCCTGTTGGTTAAATGTTGATGCTTAAGTGACTAAGATTTAACAAGAGAACACGGTCATTTTTCAAACTAAATAAAACTTCAAAATAAATGATCGTTCGGTACTAATTGATCTATAGACCGGTGCCAGTCTGTGGCCCAAGGGTTGGGGAACACTGCTCTTGTATCTGCTCTGCAAGCACCACACACCTCTTTCTCTAGTTCTGCCTTATATGGATTGATATTTAGCAGCTGATGATAGCCCCTTTCACACATACAGATCTTTCCGGAAAATTGCCGGCAATTTTCCGGAAAGGTTGTATGTGTGAACAGGTCCTTTTTGAAAATACCGGTAAATTCGTTCTGGCTATTTTCCGGAAAGAGAAGTTGTAACATTACTGGTAATTTGTGAATGCAGAAGGAAGATTGCCGTAATCTAGAACGTGCTGACGTGAGACGTCTGCTTTAGCCAATCGCAACAGTCAGACGCATTTACGTCCGCGCGGTTTAAGAGAATAAAAGCCTTTGAATATTTTTCCAGACACATTTAGCTGCTAGAAGTTAGTCAGATCACGTTTATATGTTCTTCTTAATGCCAACTGTGTAAATAATCATCGATGAGATGCTTATGATAAGCCGTTGTTTGTTTACCTTCAAGCTTTGCGTGTGCCTGTGAAACAGCCTGTGAGCGCCTGCACACGCACATATTATGAACATCTCGACATGCGAAAGTGATCCTGCGAAAGTTATTCACAATATTGATCATCCACAGAGTCTGTAATTTAGTCAAATGTTTACAAATACAAGCGCAGCCGTTTAAAGTTTAATTGTGGTGAATGATGTCAGAAATTACCGGTATTTTGGAATGCATGTGTGAATGCTCTTTTCCGGATAATTTCCGTAACGTCCTCGCCTGTGTGAACAGCGCTTTTTTGAATATACCGGTAAAGTCGTTCCGGAAATTTTCCAGATATTTACCGGTATCACTGTGTGAAAGGGGCTGATGACTCGATGCACTAAAGTAAACATTCTAAGCACAGTGCTTTTGATCATTGTCTTTAGGAGAACAGCCAATTTTGATCACATCCGTGTTATCGTATGCATCAAATGATTAAAATTGTATTCATTTTTTCTTTAATTACTTAGTGATTCCTCCGCGTACCACTAGTGGTACATGTACCACAGTTTGAGAACCACTGACCTAGACTGAGGTCTGCTTTTCACCCACTCTGCATTTTTTAAACATTTTGTCACCTTGGATTTATAAGGTTATATCTACATTCTGAATAAGTTTGAGATATTGAGCTTCAAAGTTTTTGCATTCCATATAGCAAACAGTATGTGTGTAACATTTGTTTTCTTAATAAAAAAAAAGTCTTAAAATGTAAACAATTTATAAAAAAAACATCCCACAATGTAAATAAGTTGTTATTTTATAAGAATATATCAATAACTCAATTTTGATAAAAATGTCAGATAGAATCTTATAAGTTTAAGGTGACGATATTTCAAAAGCCAATGTGTTTTGAACTCAACAAACCATTTAATCTTATGTTTATAGTATTCTTTTCTGAATTTGTGGTTGCAGGTGGATTTCTGCACACTAGTATTATAGACGAGCATCTGATTGATCACTTTATTCCTTTCCTACCTCTGGAGCTGAAGCATGTTCGCCAGTGTGTTTTGGCTGAGATGAAGCATCTGAACATCACAAAAGATGATGAACTGGCTGATGAAGTGGCCAGAGACATGCCTTACTTCCCTGAAGAAGAGAGAATATTTGCTGTTAAAGGCTGCAAGTCAGTCAGACAGAAGTTGGTGCTGCATGTTGATGAATAGACTTCTCACAGCTGTTTGCTTTATAAATTATTTGTAGAACCAGAACTTGTGCATATTTATTCCTGCACCTCCACCTGCTGGTCATCATGTGACATTGTCAGAGCTTGAACGTCAGTGAATGTCGCTTACAAAGAAAGATCCCAACAAACACATTTACGTTGTAGCGATGTCCGCACAACGTTGTATTTTTTTAAAGGCAACGTTGCCGCTTACGTGCTCGCTACATTGTCACAACGTAGAAATGTAAGACGTGAGAAGGCTGTAGCAACGTTGTCGTGCGACATTCAGCAACCGCGAGGCGGCGTTCTTACTACTTGTATTAATATTTTTTTGTGGCAGTTTATCAATACTGCCTAGAATACAGGATAAGCAGCAATTCTTTTCCAGTATTGCTTAATATGAAATATTATTCATTTATTTTTCGCATTTAATTTAATAACTGCATGTGTAAACTTTAAAGTGTAAAAATGCCACAAAAATTAATAATCAAACTTTTTATTATATATTTCACAACATTTAATACATACAGTACACATACAGTATCTAATTATAAGCAAACAGTATAAAATAAAGTTTAGATTTTATATATATATATATATATATATATATATATATATATATATATATATATATATATATATATATATATATATATATATATATATAATTAAACTAAAGGGTAAACAAACAAGAAAAGTAAACAAGAAATCATTAAAATGTAAATAAATATATAAATTAAAATTCAAACACTGGGCAGTGAAGCTCTGGACTGGAGAATACAGCAGACCGGGGAGCGCAGCTGAAGACCAGTCGTAGTTGTTGGTATGGAGAAAGCAGTCAGAGGAAGAAACAAATTCAACTGATAATCCAGCTTCAGAGATCCACAGCAGACACAAGTCAAAATAGGCAGTGAACAAGAGAGGACAGATCAGAGCTTGACACAACAGCACTACACAGGAAATGACTATAACTAGCAAGTTATTGAAGTTTAAGACATTTATTGTAATTTCATTACATATAAAATATCCAGAGTAATTATGAAGCCTACTTTATTTTAATGTTTTAATAATATATCATATACCAAAATTACATACAATTAAATAAATTTAGAGATACAGGGAAAACAGGTTTGAGTTAACAGAAGTCAGAGTTAGTCTCCGAATACTTACTTAAATTATGAGAAGAGAAAGAACAGGCCCTGTAGTTGTGGCGTTGCTCGCTGTAAATGGAATGTTAAACTTAGTGTCATTTCAATAACAGCTGTACAAAATAATAAAGTAATTTTTCATAAGCATGATCTATTTTCCACATTATGGACATGCTGTTTTAGGTAACATAACTACATTTAATAGTAAATAAAATAGTATACTTCTTACCTCATCCAATTCTTCTTTCCATAGATCAGGAATTACAGCAACACTGATCTGAGGTGAATTCAACAGCTGAAAACATTTTGAAAGACAAGTTACATGAGTAATTTGAAAACAACAGTGAGTGATTAAACAATAGAGTTTTATGCAACTTACGCATAATTAAAATCCAGAAATTATCAATAGAAGATTACCTCCATGTAAAAATAGCCTGTTGAGCAAAGAAAAGAGTGGGTTTTAAATAAAACATCAAAAGACCAATCAAAATAGAAATTTAGACTAGCAGACCTTTTAATTACTATCTATATTAATTAGGCATATGAACATTAATTTATATACTTTAACTTATAGGGATAGCTCACCCAAAACTGACAATTCTGCCATTTTAGCCTCATCCTTTATTTGTTGCAAACTTATATAGCTTTTTTCTGCTAAACAATAAAGAAGATATATTAAATAAAGCTGGAAACTGTAACTATTTAATTCCATAGTGTTTTCCTACTATGAAAGCAAATTTAAGTGTTCAACAGAATAAAGAAACTTAAAGGTTTGGAATCACTTACTATTTACAGGGCAAATAATTCGTGAGTACATATCATTTTTGAGTGAACTGTTACTTTAACGGGACGCAATCTGCACAGAGGTGTTTTGTTTTTAAAAGTTATTTTGTGTGTTTTGTAAATAGTGGGTCGGCTCGTGTGATAAAGTATCATACTGACTGATCACGATGGATATGGAGAAAACTGAACTTCAAAAACATTATTGTCCATTTGACTAAAGACAAGGCGTAGGTAAATAATCAGGAAATGTTTTATCGACAGATTTAACATAATGATTTTAATGTTGTTGCCGTCCGTGAACAGATTGCCGAAATGTTACTCGCTCGTAATAATTACGGCTTTTGTGTGTGTGTAATGTTGGAACAGATTGTTGTCGAAATCGTAGGTTTGTTTGAATATTCACGATTTACGTATCTTATTTAGCATGAAGAAATAAAGCAATACTCACGTCTCCTCGGTCGTTGATGAATGAGACGACGGCTTGTTGAAATTTAAACTGATTCAGCTGTGACCAGTAAATGTTGTACAGTGGTCGTCCACGCCACCTAAGCACAACCTAAAGCATGCGACCCTCATGATGTTTAAATGGCAACCTTATGACATCGTTGTGACAACGTTTAGCAACAACGTAGAATCCTCAACCTTTTTACAATGTTGGTACAACGTTGTAGGAAGGTCGCTACGTTGAGGCAACGTTGTGTGTTTGTTGGGATGTGTCTTTACTTGATATTTATGTGGGGATTTTGTGTATATGAGTTTATTTTCTGTCATATGCCTAGGGTTTTATTCTGAAGTAATAAGCTACGTAAACTCACATGAAGTTTAGCCTACATAGGATATGCTGCTTATAGTTCTCTAAAATATTAATAACATAAATAATAATAAAAAGTCATGAATTGCCAGTGTGTGGTCATTTAAACGTGTTCTTGATGCTTTCGTTCGTGTAAAGAAATGAATAAATGGTTTCGAAAGAGATTTCAATGTTAGCTGAAGGTGTAGCCTAACGTTACTTCCCAATGTCTCTTGCGACTTGACAAAACGAAAGCGATACTGCAAGTTTTAACAATGAGAGCTCGGCATTGTATGATAGTTTTATTGTTGGGATGTAATATAACTTTCTCTTTAGGTTTTCTTGACGTTGTAGTGGCTGTGGCATCTCATGTGTTTGACAAACTGTTTAAAACTGACGGTTTGCTGCCTTTTAACCGTACACGTGAGTACATCCACAACGTTTGTTATGTTTATTGGGATTCAAACAAAAAACTTTAATAATCCAAAAACTTTAATCTTTTACAACTCAATAACTACCGCAAAGTAGCATGTTCCTGTGTTATAAGTAAGCTATAGCAAGTTTAAAATGTTCACCTAACAAGGGATGTCCAAAATCGGTCCTGGAGTCTTGCTAGTTTTACTCTAACTTGCTCCAACACACCTGCCAAGAAGTTTCTAGATTTAGTAAAACCTTGATTAGCTGTTTCAGGTGTGTTTGATTATTTGGAGCTAAACTCTCAAGGACATCTGCCCTACAGGACCGAGTTTGGACACCCCTGACACTCAAAAAATGATGTTTGCTGTTTGTTCATACTTATTTAAAATTAGCAACACCAATGTTAAAGTTTTATTGGGACAACTTGATTGTTTTATGTTCAATCTACTGTTAAAACTAATGAGATAATTGCATTTTCTCATGTTGCTCCAACACTAATCAATTGTGTGGAACCCAGCATTTATTTATTTTTTTTATTTTTTACAGTGTAGTAGTTCATCTTTAAAGTATTAACCCTGTAAGACCCGACATATCAAAAAATCTAATTTTCTGGAACTGAGATGTTTATTAAACCATATGGCAAAAAAAATAAATAAATTGCCAAATACATTATTTTATGATATTTATTGTGTATCACATTCGACACATTAGGCATTTGTGCAACTTTTTCCCACAACAATGTTATTTTAAATTACAAAAAAATATTTTGGGCTATGCGGTGGTGCAGTAGGTAGTGCTGTCGCCTCACAACAAGAAGGTCGCTGGTTCCAGCCTTGGCTGGGTCAGTTGGTATTTCTGTGTGGAGTTTGCATGTTCTCCCTGCGTTCACGTGGGTTTCCTCCGGGTGCTCCAGTACAGGTGAATTGGGTAGGCTAAATTGTCTGTAGTGAATGAGTGTATGGATGTTTCTCAGAGATGGGTTGCAGCTGGAAGGGCATCCGCTGCGTAAAACATATGCTGGATAAGTTGGAAGTTCATTCCGCTGTGGCGACCCCAGATTAGTAAAGGGACTAAGCCGAAAAGAAAATTATGAATGAATGAAAATAATTTTGCCCTTAACATTTTGACAACAGAGAACATTTCAGGCAGTTTTCTCTTAGTTTTTTTTTACGTAAAAATCTTGACAGTCTATTATTTCACTTTGTGGTCGGCGTAATAGCAGTTTCAGTCTTTGTTCAGGCAAAGCATTTTTCTACTTACACAGTACACAGAAGTGAGAAATGATAGCTGGAGCAGTGCTTTTATCTATGTCAGGTTTCTCCATGCTGGAAAATGATCAGGGCCATGAATTCTTACATTAAAAGTCACACCACAACTTGACCTTTTGTCGGGTGCATGTTCATGTACATCCCTAAGACAATCTCTTTGGCATCTGTGTTTACCGTTTATTTGTTCTCCAGTGTCCTGTACCATTTAATCAGTGGCAAACTATTTCAATACTCTACACCAGAGTCACCAAACTTGTTCCTGGAGATCCAGTGTCCAGCAGATTTTAGCTCCAACCCTAATCAAACACACCTGAAGCTAATCAAGGTTATACCAGGTATACTTGAAACACCCAGGCAGGTGTGTTGAGGCCAGGTTGAGCTTAACCCTGCAGGGCACCAGACCTACAGGAACGAGATTGGTGACCCCTGCTCTACATTTAAAGAGTCCATCATATTAATTCATTTTCTTTTTCGGCTTAGTCCTTTTATTAATCTGGAGTTGCGACAGCGGAATAAACCGCCAACTTATCCAGCATACGTTTTTAAAAATTAGGTGTTTGGGTAAAGGTTTTTTCTGTTGTATATTTTGTTGTATCCTGGTATATTCTTTTTTCTATAATTTGTAATGTAATATTATGATTTGTTTCTGTAGTCTCACTTGGAATATTTAATTTGTATAATTTATAAATGTATATATTTAAAAAAAATAAAAAATTCTTGTTGTGAGATAATAGAATATCATGTGATCCGGAAGTATACAAAAAGGAGCACCTGATTGTGATGAACACTGTCTGATGAAGAGCCGTGCATTACACGCTTTGTGTCAGCTTTTTAATTTAAGAAATTAGCATTTTTGAATATATATTTTGCACTTTTTGCATTTTTTGGCTGAGCACACAGTTTAGAGTGATACATTTTTTTAAATGCAATATTTTTATAATTGAAAATTAAATATAAAGGTGTCTGGCATAAGCAACAGTTTCTTATTCTACTCTCATTTATTTAATTGTTTTTTTATTGTTTATTACAATCTCCATGTCCGTTGAAGAATCTGTAACAAAAATCAAAACGGTTTATTTTATTTATTTATTTGTTGTTTTTTTTGTGCTTGATGGATTATTCAGTTGCACTATAGCTTATAATTTACATTATAAGTTGTAGTATACTATCATGATGTTACATTATACTTTAATAGCACACATTTGCCATATCATAAACACTATTTCTGATTTCACATCTTACAGGTTTACAGGCAGATTTTGACAAATCTCTCTACGGACAGCACATCGTCTCTGATGTTGTGCCAAAATCTGTATCATTCTTCATGACTGACAAAAACCCAAACAAACCTCTGGTCCTTTCTTTCCATGGGACTGCGGGAACTGGAAAAAACCACGTTGCTAAAATCATCGCAAGAAATGTATATAAAAAAGGAGAGAAAAGCAAGCACGTTCACACATTTATATCTCAGTTTCATTTCCCACATCAAGAAAATGTGCACATGTACAGTGTAAGTCAATATATTCAGTATTTGTAGCATTAAACTATAATTGTATAAGTATAAACTCGGGTTTTCTTTTTCTTCATATTCAGGCTCAGCTAAAGCAGTGGATTCATGGAAATGTATCCAGCTTTCCCCGCTCCATGTTTATATTTGATGAAATGGACAAAATGCATCCAGAGCTGATCGACATCATAAAACCTTTTCTAGACTACAATTACAATGTGGATGGAGTATCATTTCACACTGCGATCTTCATTTTTCTAAGGTAATGCACTAAAATGTTACTGTCAGATCCAAATGGAGTCCAGACTCCATAAGACTGAAACTAATGAGGATCTGTGTTTATTTGTAGTAATGCAGGTGGCAATGTGATTGTTGACTTGGCTCTGGACTTCTGGAGAAAAGGGAAAAGTCGGGAAGAACTAAGGATGAACAGCAGCAAGCTGGAGACTAAAATCTCTAAAGACATCTTTAATGGAAACAGTGTGTATTAACGATGCACTAACATAAATATATAGATTTTTATATCAATAGGGCATCACGGTGGCGCAGTGGGTAGCACGATCGCCTTACAGCAAGAAGGTTGCTGGTTCAAGCCTCGGCTGGGTCAGTTGGCGTTTCTGTGTGTTCTCCCTGTGTTCATATGGGTTACCTCTGGGTGCTCCGGTTTCCCCTACAAGTCCAAAGACATGTGGTATTGGTGAATTGGGTTGGCTAAATTGTCAGTAGTGTATGTGTGTGAATGAGTGTGAATGGATGTTTCCCAGTGATGGGTTGCAGCTGGAAGGGCATCCACTGCGTAAAACACATGCTGGATAACTTGGCGGTTCATTCCGCTGTGGCGATCCCAGATTTAAGCCGAAAAGAAAATGAATGAATGTTTTTGACTAATGACTCATTGTAATTGAAACTGAAAGCAAAACAAATATTGTTGCTGCATTCCAGTCAAATTTTTTTATGCCCTCCTCTTGCTAACTTCTCTCCGTTTCATTCATTCATTCGGATGTACATCAGTGACTATGTTTACATCAGTAACTAAGGACTAAGGTGGCTAAGGATTTTACATGAGTTGCATTTTGAATGGTTCTCATTTTACATGTTCGATTAACGTCATTATGTCAACTATCGACCACATTCTTTACGTACGTCCGGGCGCAGACATTGAAATCTTTTTGGCTTGAGACTTCCAGTCTCATTGACTCCATTATTTTTAGATGTTAAAAACGGTTTGGTATGCTGCTTGATGTTGCAAACTGATATTTTCTTATTCTGCTTTGTCTGTATAGTCATGCACACACACGTTTGACCGTTTTCTGCCGTTTATTATTCCTAGTCATTTCTCCCATAGGCAAGTTCTAAACGAATGCACTTCCGCATTGAAGAATAAGGTCAATAGGCTACTTTTGCTATTCTAATAACTTTGGTTAGAGGCTAGAAACAAAACATAAAAAGTGCCACTCTTAAAGTCCTGCCCAGTTAAAGTTGTAAAACTGACTCTGGTCCATGAATAAATAATGCACAAAGTGTAATATGGTGCATCACCACCTAGGATGTGGAATATTCATTAATAATTGAATGGTGGCACGGTGGCTTAATAATAATAATAATTCCTTACATTTATATAGTGCTTTTCTGGACTCTCAAAGCGCTTTACACATTGGGGGGAATCTACTCATCCACCACCAGTATGTCAGTGGGAAGATTTGGCCAGGATGCCAGGGTTAAACCCCTACTCTTTTTCGAAGGACATCCTGGGATTTTTAACGACCACAGAGAGTCGGGGGCTCGGTTTAACGTCTCATCCGAAAGACGGCGCTGAGCAGTATATAATCACCTTCACTATACTGGGGCATTAGGACCCACACAGACCACAGGTTGGGTTTCCTCTGTTGGTCTCACTAACACCACTTCCCGCAGCAACCTAGCTTTCCCATGTGGTCTCTAATCCAGGTACTGACCAGGCGCAGCCCTGCTAAGCTTTAGTGGGCGACCATGTGAGAGTTGCAGAGAGCTAGCTGCCGGCTTAGTGGTTAGCACTCCTTGCAACTATATTTCCTCATAGCTTTATACATGTTTAATTTACACACATTTATGTCTGTATTTAATTTACATTTTAGCATTCAAAGGCTTAAACTAAAAGCAATGTGTACCTGTCCAACAGGTGGATTTCTGCACTCTAGTCTCATAGATCATCATCTGATTGATCACTTTGTTCCCTTCCTACCTCTGGAGTTGAAGCATGTGCGCCAGTGTGTCTTGGCTGAGATGGAGCATCTAGAGATCCCAAAAAATGATGATCTGGCAGATAAAGTGGCCCAAGACATGCCTTACTTCCCTGATGAAGAGCGAATCTTTGCTGTTAAAGGCTGCAAGTCAGTCAGACAGAAGTTGGTGATGCATGCTGATGAATAGAAGACACACTTTTTCGCCTTATTTTTGACCTTGGACTCTCCACCATTTTATGTTGCATGGGTATATTATTGCAATTGGAAACGCCAAATGTACATTGTACAGTAGCTCCTATAATAACTATGGGTCAGAATTATAGCTTCTTCCTTTATACCCAAATCATTATGTAAAGATTATGTTCCATCAAGATATTTAGTAAATTTCCTACTGTAAATATATCAAAACTGGTAATATGCATTGTTAAAAACTTAATTTGCACAACTTAAATAGTGATTTTTCTCAATGTTTATATTTTTTAAACACTTTTTTTTATACACTGTTGTGTTGTCCAGGGTCAGATTTGTGATCACTGTTTTAACCCCTAATGCACATAGATGAACAGCAATAGTGCTGCGGTAGTTTTTCTGAAGTGAATAAAATGCCTAAAACATCTAGTCTGTTTAGTTTCAGAGTCCACATTCTTTTACCCTACCAGAGATTTTAAACCATTTTACCATTTCAGCTGAAACTAAATCTTGCCTTCTAACCCTGGCATAATACAATTAGGGCCTACTCACTCTATGCCATCCATACCGTGCCCAGGCCCGTTTCCTGGATAGTTTGAGAAGTGTGAGTGCGCTGAATCTGGCTCAAGCACAGTTCACTTGGCCGGCCCTGGCCCGGTTGGAAGAGGTGTGCCTGAGCGCGGTTCACTTGGGCTTTGGCGCGGTATGCTTGTGTGTGAGTGCAAAACGTGCCAAAGCCCGAAACTGAAAGCGAGACGTGACTTTTAAGGGGCTGTTTTTATATGGATTTATTAATCATTCTTAGTGTTCAGTGAACGAAACTGCTGTAGTTTATTAAAGACGAGAACTCCTCACAGCACGACAGCTGCACGGCTTCATCAGACCTCCTCATTCCTGCAGCACGAGAGCTTTATGATTGTTTATGAGCGCCAAAAGTGGCGGATCTGTTCGGCGAAATATCTGACTGTGTCACCGCATCCCTAAGGACTGTTTGGCGAAATATTTGTGACTGCATGTCACTGAATATCAAACGACTGAAACGATATAACTAGAGAAATCTCCACTGTGCTGCTGAGTGAGAGAGTGCTTCGCACTGAACAGCGCAGCAGCGATGACGTAATATCGGGGGAGACAGGAGGGGGGACAAGTGTGCTTTGGCCTGGTTCGAGGCAACTGTACCTAGTGTGAGTACGGCCTTAATGAGTGCAATCAAAGAATAAATGCTTCTTTTTGTGATTGTTGGCTTTCCTTATCCACTTGGGCCACAAATTAAAAGATATACAGTGCTCGAAATTGCGACCGTTTTGGTCGCATATGTGCCCGAAAATTAATCTATGCGACCTCATATTATATTTTGGCGCATTAGTGCGACTGCAGATAATGGTTGTAGTGCGACCTGTTTTGATTTTTTGTAAAAAAAAAAATGTGCTGAATCGCTTTTCCCTGCCGCTATATTGGTTCATATTAGCTGTCAATCACTCAAGGTATTCCGCTGTCAGATGACAGGGAAGGAGCTTTTATGACCACGGGAAATGCAAATGGCTGAAAACTTAAAGCACACAGGTTTGCAAACCCCACCTAAAGTTGAGGCGCAGATGAGAGCGATCATGACACGTCACGTGGTGAATAATGATCCACCAGCTGATATCAATTGAGTACGCGCTTCTTGGAGAAGGCGCCCGAATCTCTATGCGTTGCATTCACTGCATGTTTAGCGCAAATGTCCGCTAAAAGTCAAATCTAATACTGTACATATCATCGCCAAAGAAGCTCGCCTTTACTAAGTTTACACTAAAACTGCGGCTCATAACAAAGAGCGGTATTGCGCCGGTTCTCATTGCAAGAATCCTGCTCTGCCTGCTCATAAATTGGGTCGGCTGACTCGCCAGCTTTTCCACTAACACAGAAAAATGAAGAACATCTCAGACGGAACCTTTAAATTGACACAAACTGAAACCAAAACTTTTAAATAGTGATAGAAGTGAGACATTACTTACTTTCTCTTGTCTATTCTTTTTTGAGGTGTATATTATTTATTTATTTACTGATGACTGCTTTTCAGCTTTCATAATTGAATTGAATGATTTATTATAATCTTTTGTTTTGTAGCAGAAATATTATTTATTAAATTGACATGCATATAAAAACAGCAGTACAAAATAAATATTTCTTACTGCAATGCTTTATTTTTGTTTGATGCAAACGATACAATTATTTTTCATAAAGTAACAGACTTTTTATAGCAGATAACCTACATTCATGCACATTTAAGGCAGTATCATAATGAGAAATGTATTCATTGTTCCTATTATTGTCATTTTTCATCATCATTAATATTATAGCCTAATTATTAGACATTCATTTTGGAATTTTTGCACACAAATAACAATGTCTTCGCAGCATTAGTTAGATAGTTTTTTTCTGGTTTTTGTCAGTCCTATTGATGTTGTTTTAAAATACAATAAAACCCATAAAAAACAATTTGCAGCGGTGCTCATTCATTTTTGGTGGGTGCTCCTAAATTTTTTCTGGTGATCCTAAATTTTTTTTGGTGCTCCTAAATATTTAAAGTTGGGAGCACCGGTGCTACCAAGTAAAAAAGTAAAATTTGAGCCCTGATATATGCTGAACTTGTTTAATATGTGATCAATTACACACAAATTAAGATAACAAGATAATGCCTCATCTAATGTGTATCTAGGTTTAGAAAAATAAAATAAAAAATTGCAAAACTTTTAAAACATACCTACAAATATATGAGCAATTCATTGCAGTTCGCAACTGAAATAAACATTAGATGGTGTATAACAGTGGTTCTCAAACGTTTTTCACCAAGTACCAACTCAAAAAAAAAAAAATAAATAAAATAGTCTCTCCAAGTACCACCAAAATGACCAGTATTTAAATAAAGTAGCATAGTTGGCCAAATTAAGCAGCTGCCTACAGCAATGCACAGTTCAAAAACAAGGCATATCCATATTTATATAATTTGACAACTTGACCACGTGACTTGCGGAGCGGCATTCTAAAAAACAAAACAATTAGTTCGCAACTGAAATAAACATTAGATGCCATATAATAACACAGACATGTATTCATTTGAAAGCAAATTATGATTACAGGGCAAAATTTAATTCAAAGAGGACAACATTCACTGTGAAATAAAACAGCGTAAGAAGCAATCCATGCAATGAAATCCAAAAAATTTTCAAAGCAAGTGTAAGCTAAACTAATCATATTCTATTTTTGTTAGGTGCGCCAGGTTCCTCAGTTTGCCATTTTAGCTGTCATTAGTGTCTCTGCCTTTTCTGCTGCTGTATCTCATCTGCTTCATTGTTTTATGTGTTGTTTGTTTTAATATTCTGATGCAGACCTCAGTTTTAGAGAGTTGTTATTTTACTGTTGTTTTTATATCAGATACCATCTGTTTATTCTCCTCAAACCTCTGGCATCCACAATGTATCTTCACTTACTGGATACATAGAATCAGTGTCGGTAAAGCTTTGTAAAAGAGAAATAAATATATATATATATCTGATATATAATTTATAATGGCGGAGTGGGTAGAACGATCACCTCACAGCAAGAAGGTCGCTGGTTCGAGCCTCGGCTGTTGGCGTAGGTTTCCTCTGAGTGCTCCAGTTTCCCCCACAAGCTCAACGACATGTGTGAATAAATGTTTCCTAGTGATGGGTTGCAGCTAGTAGGGCGTTGTGTAAAACATATGCTGGATAAGTTGGTGGTTCATCACGCTGTGGCGAGCCCAGATTAATAAAGGGAAAAAAGCCGAAAAGAAAATGAATGAATGAATGAAACTAAAGCTAAACTGTTAAACTATAATCTTATCTCAAGTTACATTGTGTTACATTGTAGTTACCTCATGTAACATTAATGATAGGTTAAGTAACCTCTAAAGATACATATTTAAATATGCTGTAAAACTTTTCCACCTCTTCAGAGTCTTCATTTGTAGACATACAGTCATTTTTTTCCATTACATAGACCTGTTTAAGTCTCTGAATAAACTGAGCCACCTTTGAAGGATCTTCTTCCACTTTATGTACTGTTATCATTTTTTTGGCAACCAGTAATAATATCCTTAGTACAAATCTTGTTTCTACATTAAACATTTCTTGTTTCCAGTAAGCACACAACTGGATGGAGAGGTATTTCTTTATTTAATATCTTATCTATTTCTGCTTTAACATTTTTTCAAAATTCCTAAATCAAGAACACTTTTGTGCGGAAAAAGGGAGTACAAGCAATTTGTACACCAATGTCTTCATCAGATCAGATGCATGTTTACTATGGGCAGTATGCAGTGTTGGGTAGTAGCGTCGCTACAAGTAGTGACGCTACTAGCTTAGCTACATTTCTCAGTAGCGTCGCTACTTTCTAAATCAAATAGCTTTTCAGTAGCGAAGCTATTTTATTAGTCAAGTAGCGCAGTAGCGTCCACAAAGCTTCATTTACCAATCGCGGATCAATAAGCGACGGCACCGACATCCACAGAGCTGTGAGGCCGGTGTTTGGCTAATGAAAGTAAATCTATATGACAGCGAGCGTGATGATTTCTTCTTCTTCCTGTTTTACGGTGGTTGACAACAAACTTTTTGGTGCGTTACTGCCACCTCTGGTTGGTGAATTCGTCTGCCCAACCAAATAAGGCTAACACGACAACTTGCTTGATGGAAAGATGACTGAGGGAGAGTTATTTCTGAACTGAAGTAGGATTTTTCGTGACCATACCTCGAAGTACATGTTAAGATGCAATAGCTTAATTTCTGATGCTGTGCTCAAAAAATCCTTTAGTAATTTATAGTAGCCTAGATACTTAAAAAAAATACTGCATTATGTAGTGTAATTTATTAATGAAGAATTGTATATATATATATATATATATATATATATATATATATATATATATATATATATATATATATATATATATAATGCTCATGTCAAAATATTTCCCTTTTCTATAAATGACTATAGTACTTTAAATGTGTAACAACTGCTTTAGTTTGTGCAGCTATATATTATAATTAGTGTCTGTTTAGTACAGCATACTATTTACAGTAAATAATTGAACTCAACTATTCTGCCTCATATGTTCATTGACAGTTTTATTGATCACTAAGATATGGTTGACTTGGATTTAAGTTGCTTCGATTTAAAAATAAAAATAGCAAAAATAGCTTAGATGTAGCTAAGCTACTTTTGCCTTGTAGCTTTTAGCTTAGCTTGCTACATTTCCCAGGTTGTAGCTTTAGTGTAGTTAAGCTACATTTTAAGTAGAGTAGCTAATAGCTTAGCTAACTACATTTTTCAAGTAGCTTGCCCAACACTGGCAGAATGACATAATTACCATTTGATTTGGCAGTGCATCATGCAAGTGATGAATTGCCCATAGTAAACACACACCCTGATCTGACATGGAAAACATAGGCTTGAACAAATGTCAGTAGTGACCATTGTGACCTAAATAGCAAACTCAAAGAAATGAATCACAAAATTCTGTTTCTAAAATGGACACAATTGTGTAATTTAAAGGTTTAATTGTACAATCTTTACACTAAAATGCTTATTGTGCAAAAGGTGGTCATGGTTACAGTGACGTCAATATGCAAAACTGAAAAGCAGGAAGACAAGAAATTCATGTTTTTCTTGTACTCAATGTATGCAGTTTGCCATGTCAGCTTATCAAAACACTAGGAGAAACCTGGATGATTTGCTTTAACAATGAAAGCGCAGCGTATTTTAACAGCTCTATTGCTTGTGTGTAATATAACATCATCCTTATGTTTTTTGGAAGTGTTCACGGATGCGGCATCTGCAGTTTACACATTTTTTGAACAGGACGATTTGCTGGTTTTTGATCCTAAACGTAAGTAAAATTGCAATTTTGTGTTTTCAACAGTTAAATTTTAGTATTGCTCAATTTCAGTTGTCACAATAACTTCACAACAAGCACACATTTGTTTAGTGGATGGGCAACGGCTTTTGCTATTTTTTCATGCTATGCTGTATGCCCGCAACACATGGCCCCCCGGCGTGTACTGGAAGCATTCGTCAGAAAATCGACATGCCATGTTCCAGAGGCACAGAGGCCTGTTTTAAACGCAGGGTCCATCAGGAGGCTGAGGGCGAGGCGACACAGTGAAGTGACAGTCACCTATTGTGTGCCCATGTGTCATGTGCATTTGATTGTGAAGCCAATGCTGAAGCAATTTCATATGGAGCAATCCGAGCGGCGTGACAGCGGCTGGGGATGTCATACGCCCCATGAGTCTCTGAAATAATATCAGTGGGACCACAGTTTTCCTGTCGAACTCCCTCAGACAGGTGGGCATCAGCTCGGTGCACTCTCGGGCAAGGCGCACACAGTCCCTAGGCATAGCCAATTTATCCTGCGAGAGAACTATAGTAAGCCAGTCATAGAGATAATAGAGTATGCAGATGCCCGCGAGCTGAAGGGGTGTTTGGGCATCCTCTGTGAGCTTAGTGAAAACCTGCGGAGACTGGGAGAACCTGGAAGGGAGGACTTTGTAATTCCATCATCAACCCTTGCATACAAAATGCAGAAACTGCTGGTAGCTTGGGAAATTGGAGACATGAACATACATGTTCTTCAGGTTTATCGCTCCAGACCAATCCTGAAGACAGCTTCTCTCACTGGAAGCTTGGATGGAGTGCGCTGAGGAATGGGAGGTGTGCAAGCCCGAGGGCTGCAGATTGACCCTTTTGTAGGAGCGAGCTGCAATCTTGGCTGAGCAACAGACATGCCATCACATTGATGGCATTCGCTGCCCGCGAGCACAACATTGACATGCTGAATCCTCAGACATGAAACACAGGGTTCATGCCCATCAACGTGGACAGGGAACCACTGCATCCAGAAACGCACAATCGAAACGACATCTTTAAAGAGACATGCTGGACGATCGGGTTGCTCTTTTAGGAAACTTGCTCAGTTACTCATCGATCTAGGAGAACCGGAGCAGAGAACACCCAGGAACTGGAGAATGCTCAGCTCGACCGTCTGCCACTTCATTATCACACACTCTGAGATCGGGAGAAAACAGCCTGTCGATCACCGGCAGCTTCTTTCTCTCTCTCTTTCTTTCTCCTCAAAGGATGGAGATGGAGGAACCAAAGACTCTCTCAGCAACATGAGGTTCTGAAAGCGTAAAGGTACTTAGCGTTGCGTGGCTGACATCTTTCACAGCTGATTGTGATTGCTGCTAGCTGCGTACGCTGACGCTGCCAATTCATTGGCCCATTTTTTATTACTCTTTCAGATGATTAAATTAGCATCAGGTGAAGTTTTTTTTCCCTCTCCGCTGTCGCCACTGCCTCACATGGTTCAGGATTGGTAGAGCTACGCATCGATGAATTTGCTCTTCAGTGTTTGAACTCTCAGTAATGATTAAATCACACTGAACTGAGCTAAACTGAACTGAACTGAACTTAAACACTAAAACCTGAACCACACTGTTCCAGTTACTGTGACCATTTATGTGAAGCTGCTTTGACACAATCTACATTGTAAAAGCGCTATACAAAAAAGCTGAATTGAATTGAATTGATTGGCTTTCTGGCGAACACCCCATAGTGGAAGTTTTTCCACATAGCATTGAAGTTCCCCTCCCACTGGGGAACTCCAGTGTTGTTTATCACAATTTTAATTTATAGTTCTTCTATTATCCTCTATATCTTTGACTTGCATATTTCTACATTTTTCAGGTTTGGAGGAAGATTTGAATGACTTTCTCTTCGGGCAGCACATCGCATCTAATGTTGTATTAAAATCTGTATCATCATTTATGACTGACAGCAAACCAAACAAACCGCTGGTCCTCTCTTTTCATGGCACTACAGGAACCGGGAAAAATCACGTCACTAAAATTCTTGCAAGAAACATTTACAAAAAAGGGGAAGAGAGCAAGCATGTTCAAATTTATGATTTAGAACATCATTTCCCACAGAGAAGCAAGATAGACTTATACTCAGTAAGTATTGCAATATTAAAAGTTGGTCTAAAGCGCAGGTGTCAAACTCAGTTCCTGGAGGGCCATGGCTCTGCACAGTTTAGTTCCAACCCTGATTAAACACACCTGATCAAACTAGTGCTTTAGGCTTGTTTGAAACCTACAGATAGGAGTGTTAAAGCAGGGCTGGAACTAAACTCTGCAGGACCATTCAGGAAAAAAAGGCTTAACTAGGTTAATTTAGCAAGTTAGGGTATTTAGGCAAATCCTTGTATAACAGTGGTTTGTTCTGTAGACAGTTGAACCTGAATAAGGGGACTAATAATATTGACCTTAAAATTGTTTCGAAATTCCTTTAACTGATTTTATTCGAGCCTATTTAAAGAAATAAGACTTTTTCCAGAAGCAAAAATATTTAAAGAAATACTGTCAAGTTTTCCTTGCTCTGTTAAACCAGATATTTGAAATATTTGAAAAAGAAAATTAATTATTCTGATTTCAACTCTATATTCATGATATGTAAACCAGGTTTTACTTTTCAATAGCAAATATTTAGTTAACCTGTCACTGTCGAATCATTTTTACCACATACTACATCTTTCAGCTAAGTTTACAAACAAGAAAACATATTAATTATTTAATATAAAGAAAGTGAGAGGGATACAGATTATATATATTCCACATTTTATGATAATTCTGTCTATTCAGGCTCAGCTAAAGCAGTGGATTCATGGAAACGTATCCAGCTTTCCCCGCTCCATGTTCATTTTTGATGAAATGGAGGAGATGCAACCAGAGCTGATTGATGTCTTAAAACCTTTTCTGGACTACTCTCTTCTATAGAAGTTGTTTTACTTAAAATAGAAGTCAATGAATACTGGTTTTCAACATTTTTCAAATTATCTTTAAATTATGTTAAAGAATTAACATTTTTGTGTGAACTAACCATCTAATGGCTATAGAAGGCTTATAAGGCCTTGTATGGTTTGGCACCTTAATATCTCTCAGAACTTTTTATGGGGTATTCTCCTGATCTCTGTTCCTCCGATTCTGGTGTTTTAACAATTCCCTTAATTTGTCTGCATTCTATGGGAACTTACTCCCTTATATTTTGAGGCATCCAGAATCTTTTAACCCTTGTGTGCTGTTCAAATGTACTACCCTTTTGTTATGTTTGCCCCATTGACTTCCATAATAATTAAATATATAAAAAATATATAGTTAAAATTAATTAAATATAGTAAAAATTAAAAACTGTACTTCTTACCAACAGGGAAAATCACCTAAAATCAAAAATGCATGATGGCTTTGCAATAAAACAGTCAATTTTAATTTTCAAAGCAATTTTTTTTCAAAATGTGTCAAAATATGATGTCACCAAAAATACTTACATTTGCAGAAACACAGAGAAAGTCGTGGTTAAATTAAGACTGAAAAGCCGCCCAGAATGAATGAAAACAACATTATTACCAATATTTAATGTCTACATTTTACCCACTCTGTATGTTTTGTTAACATATTTTAAATGCCAATGTTGATTGTAAAATATATTTACATACTGTTTTATTTTATGCTTATTGCTTTCTGAATTTGTGGTTGCAGGTGGATTTCTGCATTCTGGTATCATAGACAAGCATCTGATTGACCACTTTATTCCTTTCCTACCTCTCGAGCTGAAGCATGTGCGCCAGTGTGTTTTGGCTGAGATGAAGCATTTAAACATCAAAACAAATGATGATCTGGCAGATAAAGTGGTCAAAGACATGCCTTTCTTCCCTGATGAAGAGAGGATCTTTGCTGTTAAAGGCTGCAAGTCAGCCAGACAGAAGTTGGTGCTGCTTGCTGATGAATAGACTTCTCACTGCTGTTTGCTTTATAAATGATTTGCAGGATCAGAACATGTCAGATTCTAAATCAATATGAAATGCATATTTTTTCCTACACCTCTGCCTGCTGGTCATCATGTGACATTGTAAGAGTTTACATAGCCTAAAAGTGAGTGTCCCTATTGATGTTTATGTTGGAGATTTTGTCTATATAGACGAAATCCCCACATAAATATCAATAAAAGACACATATGAGTTGAGTTTATGCCATGTACGACTTTACTCACAAAAACTCAAAAAAAGTTTGCATTATTGCTATTGGAAAAGCCAAAAATACATTGTAGCTCCTATAATACCTATATACATTTTTCTTTTATACTAAAAATCATGCGGATATTATGTAAGGATCATGTTTCAACAAGATATTTTGTAAATTTACTACTTTAAATATATCGATGCAAATATATGCATTGCCAAGAACTTAATTTGGACAATTTTAAAGGTGATTTAAAAACCTTTATTTAAAAACCTTTATTTTCAACCTGTCTC
Organism: Danio rerio; assembly: GCF_052040795.2. Taxonomy (NCBI): domain Eukaryota; kingdom Metazoa; phylum Chordata; class Actinopteri; order Cypriniformes; family Danionidae; genus Danio; species Danio rerio. Next base: position 40,799,867 of record NC_141043.1, on the reverse strand, counting down.
AATATTTATATTTTTTGAACTCTCAGATTTCACATTGAATTGTGAATTGTGTTCGTACTCCACCCATGGGAGCTGCTGACTCCAAGAGGAGGGATTCTGAGAAACCAAACAACATAACATGCGCTCGAGATCTTGGTTGGCCCTCTCTGTTTGTCCGTTACTCTGAGGATGGAAACCAGAAGAAAGACTTACAGTCGCTCCCAATAAATGACAAATGATGACCCCCTGTCAGAAACCACGTCTGTCGAGAGGCCATGAATGCGAAAGACGTGATTAATGACAGCATCTGCTGTTTCTCTGGCAGAGGGTAATTTTGGCAGAGGAATAAAATGAGTAGCCTTCGAGAACCGGTCCACAACGGTCAAAACAGCTGTATTGTCACCAGATGGCGGGACACCGGTGACATAATATAGCGAAATGTACGACCAGGGTCTCGAAGGCACTGACAGCGGCTGAAGGAGTCCAGCAAGAAGGCGATTAGAAGTCTTAGAAACAGCACAAACAGAACAGGCCAAAACAAACTCACGTATGTCCCGAGCCATAGCTGGCCACCAGAATCACTGTTTAACCAAAAATAAGGTACGACTCACCCCTGGATGACAAGCCACTTTGGAGGAATGTCCCCATCGAATGACGTCAGACCGAATCCCCTCCGGCACAAACAATCGACTGGGTGGGCATCCGACGGGGGCGTTACCCCGTCCAGGGCTGTGCGAACCCTGCTCTCGATCTCCCATGTCACTGCAGAAATACAAATCCTCTGGGGAATGATGGGCTCAAGAGACGTATTGCGCTCGGAAGAATAAAAAAGATGGGATAACGCGTCGGGTTTGATGTTTTTAGAACCCGGCCGACAAGAGATGGTAAAGTCGAAACGTCCGAAAAATAATGCCCACCCAGCCTGCCTGGAGCTGAGTCGTTTGGCGGACCTGATGTATTCGAGGTTCTTATGATCAGTCCAAACGATAAAGGGAACCCCCGAACCCTCCAACCAATGACGCCACTCCTCCAAAGCGAGTTTGACAGCCAACAACTCCCTATTACCAATGTCGTAATTATGCTCTGCGGGAGATAATCGGTGTGAGAAAAACGCGCATGGATAAATTCTGTCATCCGAGGCAGCGAGCTGGGACAGGATAGCACTCGCCTGACATGCTGCACTTGTTCCTGGAGAGAACGAGAAAAAATCAGAATGTCATCCAGGTAAACATAAATAAACTGATCTATCATATCTCGCAACACATCATTTACAAGTGATTGGAAAACTGCAGGAGCATTAGAAAGCCCAAAAGGAAGAACACAATATTCAAAATGCCCCCAGGTGGTAAGGAACGCGGTTTTCCACTCATGGCCCTGCTTCATGCGAACCAAATGATATGCGTTGCGGAGATCTAATTTCCTTAAAAACGAAGCCCCTTGCAGACGCTCGAACGCCGAAGACATCAACGGCAAAGGATACGTATTCTTCACCGTGATACTGTTCAGCCCTCAATAGTCTATGCAAGGTCTAAGAGACTCATCCTTCTTTTTCACGAAAAAGAAACCCGCCTCCGCCGGAGAAGAAGAGGGCCGTATGATCTTAGCCGCTAGAGAATCAGAAATATATTTCTCCATGGCCTCCCTCTCAGGAATAGAAAGAGAGTATAACTTGCCTTTAGGCGGAGACGTACCTGGCAATAAGTCTATTGCACAGTCATAGGGACGATGAGGAGGCAGAGAAGCAGCTCGAGACTTACTGAACACTCTCTTCAGGTTGAGGTACTCACTGGGCACGTTTGACAGGTCCATGCGCTCCTCCTGAAACACAGAACAAGAAACAGCAGAACGAGCAGACGAAAGAAAGGACTCATGACAGTTCTCACTCCACGAAAATATCGTATTAAGACCCCAGTTAATATGAGGCTTATGGAGAATCAACCAAGGATGACCTAAAACCACTGGTGTGTTAGAACAGTCTGTTTAAAAAAAAGAAATGTGTTCAACATGATTTCCAGACGTGATAAGTTTTATGGGTTTGGTGGAGTGAGTAATAGTGGGAAGGGAAAGTCAGCTGAGGGCGCGTACTGCAATGGGTTGTGACAGTGCTATAACCGCAAGTTTAAAACTGAAAGCAAAACTGGAGTCTATGAAATTTCCCTCCGCCCCGGAATCGACAAGGGCGTGGGTGTTCTGGCTTCCGGAACCCCATGTTATGGTGACTGGCAGTAATGTGGCCGTCGCAGAGGATTTGTCCAAACTGATTTCACCCATCAGTAACCTCTTACTTACTGATGGGTGTTGTCTTTTACGGGACAGGAAGCCACCCGATGCCCTGCCCTACCGCAGTAAAGGCAGAGTCCCTCAGTTCTCCGACGGCACTTCTGTACGGACAGGTGGGATCTGCCCACCTGCATAGGTTCCGGGTCAGCATTTCCAACTTCCGGCGCCACCGCCAAGACCGGAAGGTCAGGAACAGGATCTGGAAACCTGCCTTGCCTCATGTGACTCTCACGGCGGAGCAGTCTGGAATCCACCCAGATTGCCAAATCCACTAACTCGTCAAGAGTCTTAGGAAGATCTAAGGAGTAGATCTCGTTCTGGAGACGATCCGAAAGACCATGTAAGAACATGTCCCATTGAGCCTCCGCCTTCCAGCCGCTTTCAGCAGCTAAGGTGCGGAACTCAATAGAATAGTCCGCCATGCTCGGATTCCCCTGGCGGAGCTCAGCGAGGACTCAGGCGGCCTCTCTCCCAGAAGCGGCCCGATCAAAGACCTTTTTGAGTTCCTTAGAGAACAGGTCGAACGATGAACAGCATGGTAGTTTTTTCTCCCATGCTGTGGTTCCCCATTGAGCCGCTTTTCCTGAAAGGAGGGTGATTACAAACGCCACCTTGGACTGCTCTGAAGAAAACAAGGACGGCTGCAGGGTGATATACAGGGAGCATTTGGACAAGCTTTTTTAAAAATTTTTTGTTCTGTTCTACACAAAAGATATTTTGAAGATAAAAAAACAGGAAACCTGCAATTATTGACTTCAATATAGGCTTGTATTTAGTACTGTATGTGTACGGCGTTATTTGGAAGTAACCTACATATAGGCCTACTTTTGAAAATAATCACTGCACACTACAATGTAATGCTTTTACCGAAATGAAAAGTAACATCATAATATTATGATAAATATTATAAGAATTGTAAGACAGAAATATTGTGTTTTATTTATTTCTTATATTTCTTATTTGTTGCATATTATATTACTGTATGATGTAAATATACTCCATGGTACATACATAATTAAAATGCCTTGGCAATACTGAATGAAGATATTGAACTTGAATTTGCCAAAGAGAGAGAGATAATCTATTTTAATTTTTATTCATTTTAATTTTTATTTTAATTAATTATCATTATTATTATACTATATCTTATAATACTATACTACTATTTACTGTTATTTTTAATGTAAACTTTATAAATGCTTTGACAATTTATAACATTTGTCATGCCAATAAAGCAATTATCATCTTTTAGTTTAAAATAAACCATTTGCTATTACTCAGAATCTTCACATAAATGTAAAGAATTTATTTTCAACTTTTTTATCTTGTTTGGAAATTTTTTTATACATAAGCAAAAATGCATGGCTTCAGTTCCTACTTTTCGACATTTTCTGATTGAAGTTGACTCTTTGCTCAAATCTTTCTGTATATGTAAAAACAAAAAATGTGTCAGATTCCTGGTTCTATATGAAGAACTTTTGTCTACAGACTCTGATTTGAGGTAGAAAGCTTTCCCAATGCTCTTAATTTAATTTAATTTAATTTAATTCATACACTTTTATACAATTATAATTTATTTACCCCTTCCTTTGTTTTGTTAATCTTTTTTTTTTTTCTTTTTCTGCAGCTAATTTGTATTTTTTTCCTTTGTATGTCTCTTATATCGATCTCCTGATTGTGGTTGTATATTTGCATTCTTTAATAAAAAATAAATAAATAAATAAATAAATAAATAAATAAATAAACAATAATAAAGCAATTATCGAATTGAATTGAATTAAGAGAGAGAGAGAGAGAGAGAGAGAGAGAGAGAGAGAGAGAGAGAGAGAGAGAGAGAGAGAGAGAGAGAGAGAGAGAGAGAGAGAGAGAATGTGTTTGTGCGGCTGTGGATTTGTGAGCCTCCTAATATATAAACGCGCATGTCTCGTGGCTTTTGAACGCGTCACTCGGATGGATGGATGAACTCCAGTCAGCATTAGTAGCGGTATAAATCCATAATCCATTCATGTTTTAATAGTCTCCTCTCGTTCTGATGTCACATTCGCGATAAACAGATAAGCTAAGCTGGCTAGCAGGCTAGCTGAGGATGTTTAACATTAGCCAGATGTTGTTTTTAATGCATGCCCTGCTTTATTAGTGCTTTATAAATGGCTATTTACTCCATGTCCTTGATTTCGCTTTATGTGGCGTTTCTGTCAGCGCGTACGCGACTAGCATGTGTCAGTGACATTGGCTAGAAACTTCAATATTTTGCACGACAGCTTTCAATGACATTTTAACGGTTTCTAAATGCATGACCTTTCAGGATTATATTTTAATGTTGTTTGGTGTTATTGTGCATGTTGCAGACGCAGTGCTCTCAATTATTTCCATAGCTGTTTAATTAACAAAGACATATTATATATTTATAAATTCTGTACATTATATATTTTTCTGATATGTATAATAAATTATTATTAATAAACAAGTAACAATGTAAAAAATTAAATATCAATAGGAACAAATGAGTGAAAAAACAATTAAAATGCATGTATATATGGGCTAATATATATATATATATATATATATATATATATATATATATATATATATATATATATATATATATATACATACATACATACATACATACATACATGCATACAATTGAAATCAGAATTATTAGCCCTTAGATTTTTTTTAATATATCCCAAATTGTTTAAAAGAGCAAGGAAATTTTCACAGTATGTCTGATCATATTTTTTATATATAATTAATTATATATATATATATATATATATATATATATATATATATATATATATATATATATATATATATATATATATATATATAATAAAGAAAGAATAAAGAAAGTCTTATTTGTTTTATATCAGCTAGAATAAATGGAGTTTTTATTTTTTTAAAAACTATTTTAAGGTCAAAAATTTTAGCCCCTTTAAGCTATTTTTTTCAATAGTCTACAGAACAAACCATCATTATACAATAACTTGCCTAATTACCCTAACCTGCCTAGTTAGCCTAATTAACCTAGTTAAGCCTTTAAATGTCACTGAGCTGTATAGAAGTGTCTGGAAAAATATCTAGTCAAATATTATTAACTGTCATCTTGGCAAAGATAAAATAAATCAGTTATTAGAAATGAGTTATTAAAACTTTTATGTTTAAAAATGTGTTTAAAAAAATCTCCGTTAAACAGAAATTGGGGGGAAAAATAAACAGGTGGGCTAATAATTCACATAACTAAATGTTGCAAACTTCAAGTAAAATTAAATATAATAAACTAAACTATAATAAACTAAACTTAAACTGTTAAACTATAATCTTATCTCAGTAAGATTATAATAACACTGATTTGCAAATCTATTAGATTTAGTTGTATTTATTTTAATTTGTTTAAAAATATTTATTATATTCACATTGATACTTTTGCATATTATTTTTTGGTGGGTAGAACTTATTAATGAAAATGCATGTATTTTTGCTTTTTATGTTGGCTTCAATTGGTCTTTTTCTTTATTTTACAGTATTTAATAATAATTTCCTATTTATTTATTTTGGATTATTTCTTACTCTAGTTTTCCCTTTATAATAATATTACTCTGATAGTCTCGGGGCTGCAGAACACACGGTCACGATGCGGACGGTGGTGGGGTTGCTCTCTGTGATTATGCTGTATGTGCTCCTGAATGATGCTACGGTGGAAAGCACTGCAGAATTTGATCCATATAAGGTTTTAGGAGTCACCAGAAGTGCAAGCCAAGCAGAAATCAAGAAAGTCTACAAACGCCTGGCCAAAGAATGGTAAGAATGCTCATCTTTTGTGTACACATTTAAATCAAACCCAAATTGTATACTGTACCATCTTTCATTTTTCCTGCCAGGCATCCTGATAAAAACAAAAATCCTGAAGCAGAAGACATGTTCATCAAGATTACAAAGTCTTATGAGGTATTGCAGCTTATATGTGGCATTTTTACACTGTGTGGTATGGCACAGAACCCCAGAATAGGGTGTTTTTCACTGCATAGGGTAAATTTACATAGTACATTTTCAGTACCACCTCAGCTGTGGTCCCAAGTGAACTGTACCATTACAAAAAAGATACTGATTTGCTAGAGAGAATGATGACTCATGACTACCTTTGTGGGTCATTTTCTATTTATTTGTAGTAGTACAGTAAATTGCTGATTATTGTATATCTGATATAATAAATCTATAGAGATCAATGGTAATTGGGCTCCTATGCCCTAAATACCCGTAGTGAATTGTGCTGTAGTGGCACATTTCCAGGCTGTGTCCAAAATCTACTACTCGAGGATGTACTACATTTGAATTTACTACATTTAGTGCTACAAAAGTATGGTCTATATCAGGGATGGGCAAACTTGATCCCCGAGGACCGGTGTCCTTGCAGAGTTTTGTTCCAACACTAGTCAAACACACCTGAACAAACTAATCAGTGTCTTCAAGATCACTAGAAATCTATAAGCAGGTGTGTTTGATTAGGGTTGGAGCTAAACTGCAGGACACCAGCCCTCCAGGACCGAGTTTGCCCACCCATGGTCTATATGGTATGTTGGGAGAAGTATTAATGGAATTGGACAGTACTACTGTACATCCGCCATTAGTCATTATGACGTGACCTCCCCATGTCAGTTGCATCACTTCAGTCCCATAAATGAATTCTCTCATACGGCATCATGGGATAGCGTAGCGTCTATTGGATGTGCACTTTAGAATCTCGTCGGAAGTAGTAGGTCATCTAGGTAATTTTTGACCACTGTTTTGTTTTCGAATATTATGAATTCAAATACAGTATTTAATACTACTCGGCTTGCATACTGTTTTTAACATACTATATAGTCTGGAAGTATGCGATTTGGGACACAGTTCCACAGTAGGTTTTAGTAGTTTTTTATTTATTTTTTGAAAAGTCTTCTTTTACAGTTTGAAATATGCAAACCACTGCAGAAATGTTCAAACCAACCGGCCCATGTCATTTACTGTACATATACATTTCTTAATAATAACAATTAAAACCATTAACATATTCTAGGCCTATATTTTTATTTTCACAAGCTTTGGAGATGTAACGTAAATCAGCTTTTAAATAATAGTCACCTAAAGCTTATGTCATGAGCCACGGCTGTTTTCAAAATGATCAACGTGCACTACGAAAGGAGCGCAATTGTCAACACGAAGATCGCTAAAACTGAACTGTAAAAATACTTTGAAAGCAAATTACACCCAAGACTTTAATGTTTTTTTCTTAAATCATTCCAAGTTTAAATGTTGGAACATTCTAAATGAATAGGGCATAGGGGAGATAACGGGGAATAGAACACAGCCAGGAACTATGTTTCTAACTACAGCTCTAGAGATGTAGTTTTAAGCTTACAAGGTGTTTACAAGGAAACAGCAAATCAACAAACTATCTTTGTAACGGCGGAACTTGCAACCTTAGTTAGCTAACGATGATAGTGGAAAAGTGCCTTAAGTTTGTTACAGAAGCAGAGGAAGTGTAGCTTAAAACTTGTCTATAATCCCACCCATTTTATATTGGTACTAAACTACATTGGAAAAGCAAACTCAACCTATGCAGTTGTGATGAACAGCAATGAGTTGTGTTAGCTGGGGTCATACCAAGCAGTGGAAAAGCCAATAGATGCTTAACTGATGCACATAGAGAAATAAGTAGTGAAAACGTCACCATTTTTCTCAGAAAACTTTTTTCTAAAGGTGCTGTTGACTTGAAATTTTTACTAGATGTTGGTAACAACCAAAGAAATAAATATATGCAAAGCTAATTAGTTTACAAATTCAGTTTTGTGTAATAAAATCAAATGAGGCAGAGAAAAAGAACACATGAAGAAAGGGAGGTGTAGAAAGGCAGTGAAAGCCCAGACAGAAACTGAAATCTCTCAGTCAGTAGTTCTTCAGCAACCCTATGCCCTTCATCATTGTTAATTAATATCAGCAAAATTGTTAATTTTTCAGCAAAGACTCTATTTTAGGGAAGAAAGTCATTGGCCACTTTAACTGCCAGATTATAGTCTTGTTTCGGGAGCTAGGTAAGAACTAAACCCAGAGCACAGGTGTAGTTAAAAGATCTTTTTATTTGCTTTATTATTTATAGGATTATTGTTTTTTAACATTCTTTGTGATTTGATGTTTTTATATTCTTTGTAACACATGACAAAAACCATTTTCCCACCCCCTAAAAAGGTAAACAAGTAAATACAGTGGGGGTAAATAAGTCGAAATTTTCCCTGGATGTTGGTAACAACCAAAGATGCAAAGAAAACAAATGGAGTTATGTGTAATAAAATGAAATGACATAGGGAAAAAGTATTGAACACATGAAGAAAGGGAGATGTAGAAAGGCAGTGAAAGCCCAGACAGCAGCTGAAATCTCTCAGAAGTTCTTCAGCAACCCTCTACCCTTCACCATTGTAATTGAATATTAGCTGCTTCAGTTCAACATATACATTATCAGGATGATGAAGATGAAACTAGGGTGAACATTTCAGCAAGACAATGAAAAAAACATAGCCAAGGAAACTCTTAAATGCTTTTAGAGAAAGTAAATAAAGCTGTGGATTGGCCTGGCCAATTACCTGACTTGAATCCTATAGAAAACACACAAAAAACTCAGATTTGATAGACGGGAATCATCAAGATTTTTACACTGTTGAAGTCTGTAAAAAACTCACACCTGAGCAATGCATGTGACTTAATGCATATAGGCCTGAAATAGATTTCAGTAGTTTCTCCTTGTGCCACTTCATTGTTGTTACAAAAAATTTTCAGATGTTCTTTGATTTGTTTTATTTTTATACTTGTATTGTTTGGGTTTTTACCAAATCTAGTGCAATACCATGTCAACAGCTCCTTTAGAAATATTATTCCCAAGAAAAATTCATGACGTGTTCAATACTTATTTCCCCCTCATGAGCACTCCTGATAATAGTTTGTCATCACTCCATAGATCTTAACAAATGAGGAGAAGAGAGCCAGTTACGATCGCTATGGACAAACAGATGATACTCAACCGTATGGCCACCGTCATCACGGATTCCGGCACTTTCATGACAACTTCTACTTCGACGAGTCTTTCTTCCACTTTCCCTTCAACAATAAGGGAGGCCGGGACTTCGCTGACAGCAAGTACACGTTGCACTTCAACCAGTATGTCAACGAAGTCGTTCCCGACAGCTTCAAGAGGCCTTACTTGATCAAGATAACCTCAGATTGGTGCTTCAGCTGCATACATATCGAGCCAGTCTGGAAAGAAACAGTGCAGGAGTTGGAAACTCTGGGTGAGAAATTTGAGTTGTAATTACAGTTGAAGTCAGAATTATTAGCCCTCCTGAGTTATTATGTATATTCCCCAATTTCTGTTTAACGGAAAGAAGATTTTACAACACATTTCTAATCATAATAGCTTTAATAACTAATTTCTAATTAATTATTTCTTTTATCTTTGCGATGATGACAGTACATAATATTTTACTGGATATTTTTCAAGGTACTAGTATTGTGTCTAGGATACTAGGATAGGAAACTGTGATACTAGGATAGTGTCGAAGATATGCTCACCGTTGTGAGTGATGCGCAGACGAGCTGGTTAGATCATGCCAAATCGTATTCCCTTCTTTCTTGTACAGCTTTGACTTAACTTAGTTGAAAGCAGCGTGTTTCCTTGCAATTCCTGCACTAAAGTCCTTGTAAAGCTTAATGGGGTGACCTTGATAGGAGATATCTTTGTGTTTCTAGGCCCATCGCAGTACGGTATCTTTGTCTAGAAATCTGTGAATCTGACAATGAATGGCCACGGTCTATTACTGTCACAATCACCAGCAATCTAATCCTTCAGAACGCTGGTAAACTCACAGATCTCATAGAACTACCGGCATATGGACTACAATATCCAGTCATGCAACACACACACACACCTACTCCAAGTCTCCAGTGATTAGACTTACACAGCTGAAGCTGCTCATGTACTGATTACATGGACTATAAAGTCAGCACCAAAACACACACATGTTGCTGAGTCTTGTTGAACTGTATAGTAAACATCACGATGCGTTTTCTTTGTCTTCCGAGTTTTTGAACCTTGCTTTTTTTTTGTTTGTTCATGTTGCCTGCTGCCTGCCTGTAATGACTATCTGCGTGTTTTTTCGACCACGACTCTGGATTGCCCATTTATATCTGTTTGCCCCTGTGTTGACCATTGCTGAACTGATCTCTGTATAATAAACCCTGCGTTTGGATCCGCACTCCCTATTGTCAGCATCAACTTCACATTACAAATACCTTGATGGCGCTTGGGTGCCAAACTCCAATAAGCGTGATCAATTTCAGGTTGGGCTGACAGGACATCTTTCATAGTTTTAAAGAAAATATCCATCATGAATTTCTAATCTGAATCCCCACTAAAACAGACTACTTGAAGATTCCGTTGCTTCAAACGAGAGACCAAATCATCGACAGCAGACCCTAATGTAGCATTTAAATCCGACACTGTTGTTAATTCGCCTTTTAACGAAGGAACTTCTTTCTCCAACTAAGTAATCCTGCCGATGTGACCCATCTCCATCTCTGATATGGTGGCAGCATGAGAAGCCAAAGTACCACGAATGCCATCTAAAGCTGTTTGAAAAGTGTACAAGGAAAAGTTCAGCAAAGCATTATATTCCTCTGTTAAACTTCACCTTGACTTCTTAAGCTCTGACATGAGCACCTCTGCCGTTAAAGGAACAGGCACTGCCGCCATATATCCATACATATGTTTAAAAGTCTCGGCCTGGAGTTTCGTTGTCTGTGGCACTGCCAGGTTTTTTATTCCTGCCCATCCCTGCATTTCTTTTGATTTGTTTTTCGTTTTAAATATTGTCGAATATAAGAAATGACTGCTGCAGTTGACACAAACTATGGAAAAAGTTGGAGCAAGCACAACGTGCGACCTCAGGCTACATTGTGAAACCGGAAGTCCAGCCTTAATTAGGTTAATTAAGCAAGTTAGTCCCACAGTCCAAAATACATGTGGTACAGGTGAATTGGGTAGGCTAAATTGTCCGTAGTGTATGAGTGTGTGTGTGTGTGTGTGTATGTGAATGTGTGTGTGGATGTTTCCCAGAGATGGGTTGCAGCTGGAAAGGCATCCGCTGCGCAAAAACTTCCTGGATAAGTTGGCGGTTCATTCCGCTGTGGCGACCCCGGATTAATAAAGGGACTAAGCCGACAAGAAAATGAATGAATGAAGCAAGTTAGTGTGTTTGCAAATGATTGAATAATGCATAACATTGTTTGTTTTTGTATACAATCGAAAAAAAGACATTACTTAAGGGGGCTTATAATATTGACCTTAAAATGGTTTACAAAAAAAAAACTGCTTTAATTCTAGCTGAAATAAAACAAGTAAGACTTTCTCCAGAGGAAAAAATATTATAGGAAATACTGTAAAAAAATCCTTGCTCCGCTAAACATCATTTGGGAAACATTTAAAAAAGATTAAAAAAATAAATAAAATCACAGGAGGGCAAATAATTTTGACTGTATGATCGAGTTATGAGCTAAAATGAGTTTGTGAAGTTGAAATTACAAACGGATTTTTCCCACCTACAGGAATTGGGATTGGTGTGGTTGATGTCGGATACGAGCGACGTTTAGCAAATCACTTGGGCGCACATCAGACTCCATCCATCCTTGGTGTCGTCAATGGAAAAGTCTCTTTCTTTCATTACGCTGTCGTCAAAGAACACTTGATACAGTTTGTAGATGACTTGCTGCCACAAAGACTAATTGAAAAGGTTAGTGATCATCATCATGCACTCCTAATAGTGTACTATAAAAACATAATATGTATCACTGAGCAATATAGAGTCCCCATCAATATACTGAGGTGTTAGGACCAACACAGACCACAGATTGAGCGCTCCCTGCTGGCCTCACTAACATCTTTTTCGAACAGCAACCTAGCTTTCCCATGTGTTCTCCCATCATGGTACTCATGGTGCAGCTCTGCTTAGATTCAGTGGGTGACCATGTAAGAGTTGCTGAGAGCTAGCTGTCGGCAAAATGTTAAGTTATTTCACTTTACAGCCATTGAAAATACCCTCAAACATACCTACAAGAAGAAAAAGTTTATATAGCATTTAGAGGTTATTGCATCTGAACTCTTCAAATGCAAATTAAAGGGTGAAGGTCATACAGAACAATTACATTGAGTGTTGAGATATCCCTACTATAAATTTTCTCTTCTGGACTCAAATTTCTGATTTGTGGGTTTGTAGGTTACAGATAAGAACAACCACGAGTTTCTGAAGAGCTGGCATGAGCTGAACAAGCCACATGTACTCCTGTTTGACCAAGTGCCTTCTGTTCCTCTGCTTTATAAGGTAGAGTTGGTCAGCAGCCTCCACAATTGTTGTTCTTTTGCCAATACACTATTAAATAATGTTTCGTTCTTTCTTTATTTCCAATAGCTTACAGCGTTTGCCTTCAAGGATTATGTGCAGTTTGGATATGTAGATCAAGGTCTTTCTGAGACTGCTGAGCTGCTCAGAAAGTTCAATATAAACACTTATGCGCCGACCATGCTGGTTTTCAAAGAGGACGTGGAGAAGCCTGCCGACATAATACAGGTATCAAGTTTTTAAAGAGCCATATTATGCATTAAAAAAGGTCATATTTTGGGGTTGGGGGTCTCCAACAACAGGCTGATATGCATGCAAGGTCAAAAAACACTTTTATTGTATTATAATATGCATTAATCTTACCAAATTATCCCATTGACTCCCATATGATTCATTCAGCAATTGGTTTGTTCCCAAAACCCTCCTTTGCATGAGGCTAATCTGCTGTGATTGGTCTGATGACCTAGTCTGTTGCGAGTGGTCATCTGCGTTCAGCGTGAGACAGAGAGAAATGCTCAGCACGGCTTATCAACATTGTTGAAGGAGTCAGAGTGCTGAGTGTATGTGTGAACCCAATGCAGGAGTGCATTAAAGCAATGCAGTTTAACACTAGCATATTGCTCTATTCTTCACCATAAGTAAAAGCAGTGACACACAATCAGTATTAATCAGTGGCAAAAGCTGAACTATTCTGAAACTTGACTACCATGTGTAAGAACAGCTGACGATGGCCATGGCAATGACAAACGGCAGTGGCTCGTAAGATCACTAACGCATTTAAATTTGTAAACAAATCAGCACGCTGCGCGTTTACAGCATAGTTTTAGATGCAATATGTAAATATAGAGTTAACCAGATACAGTACAAGTGGTTACAATTAACAAAACACAATTAATTGCATATTTTGCAAGCTAGCGAAAACAAGGAGGCAATCATTTTAATCGCACTTGCTTACACTTGTAAAATGGAGGAAGAAACTGATCCATGAACTGTGTACTGTAGAGTTCCTGTCAAGCTCTGACAAAGTCCTATACATCACTAGTCTTTTCTGATCCTTCCTTTAACAAACTGTCGACGAATCCACTGTTGTAGGGTATATTGTTGCATTAATCACCAAAACGTTCACTCATCTTCAGTCATGATCAGTCCATAGAGGCGACAGAATAGAGAGGGTGGCGTCCGCGACACCTCCCTCACCACCCGCGTCCTCTGATATATGTCTGTGCCTAGGGAGGCAGAATAGAGAAGGTGGCGTCCACAACACCACCTTCCTCACCACCCGCGTCCGCTGATATATTTCTGTGCCTAGGGTGGCAGAATAGAGAGGGTGGCGTCCACGACACCACCTCCCTCACCACTCGCGTCCTGTGATATATTTCCGTGCCTAGGGCGGTAGAATAGAGAGGGTGGCGTCCATGACACCACTTCCCTCACCACTCGCGTCCTGTGACATATTTCCGTGCCTAAGGCAGCAGAATCTAGAGGGTGGCGTCCGCGACCTGATATATTTCCATGCCTAGGGCGGTAGAATAGAGAGGGTGGCGTCCATGACACCACCTCCCTCACCACTCGCGTCTTGTGACATATTTCTGTGCCTAAGGCGGCAGAATCTAGAGGGTGACGTCCGCGACACCTCGCTCACCACCCGCGTCCTCTGATATATTTCCGTGCCTAGGGCGATAGAATAGAGAGGGTGGCGCCCATGACACCACTTCCCTCACCACTCGCGTCCTGTGACATATTTCCGTGCCTAAGGCGGCAGAATATAGAGGGTGGCCTCCACGACACCACCTCGCTCACCACCTGCGTCCTCTGATATATTTCCGTGCCTAGGGCGGCAGAATAGAGAGGGTGGTGTTTGCGACACCTCCCTCACCACCTGTGTCCTTTGATATATTTCCGTGCCTAGGGCGGCAGAATAGAGAGGGTGGAGTCCACGACACCTCCCTCACCACCCGCGTCCTGTGAGATATCTCCGTGCCTAGGGCAGCAGAATACAGGGTGGCGTCCACGACACCTCCCTTACCTTCTGCGTCCTGTGAAATATTTCCGTGCCTAGGGCGGCAGAATATAGACCCCCCCCTCTCTCCCCAGTCTACACTTTAATAATGGGTCACTTTCGTTTTCACTTTAGGGTTGAGGGCGGCGTGATCGTCCTCTGCCTAGAGCGGCAGTTCAGCTTGCTCCGGCCCTGGTCCCACACACACTTGCAGTCTGCTAGTGTCTGAAGGGAAAGGCGTGTTCATGTTTTACCTGATCTGGCACTTCATATTCGGTATTGTTTCGTGTCAAGGTCAATACGAACTGGCAAAAGATACGAACAAATGATGAAAAGAGGTTTTGTGCAAGCAAACATTATTTACAACATTACTACCATTAATCCACATAATCAGCAAACAGTCTTGAGCACTTTTTGGAACTCCATGATGCAGGAATATTTGTTTTGGAAATCCTGGTTATATGACATGTTTGACAAGAGATTATTTTTGTGTGCACCTCTTTGAATTAACAATTCTTCTAGGCTAAAGGGATGAAGAAGCAGATAATAGACGAGTTCATCTCCAACAACAAGTTCCTCCTGGCTCCTCGTCTGGTTAATCAAAAGCTATTCGACGAGCTTTGTCCTGTCAAACAGTTCCATCGACGCAGGAAGTAAGATGTCTTTGTATTGCATAAAAATGAGGAGATGATCAGATGCAACTCTCCATATTCCAAATATCTACAATGTTATTTTTATACAGATATTGCATTCTACTCATCACTGGTGAAGACGAGTCCTACATCCCTGGAAATGAAGCCTTCCTCTTGCTAGCCTCTGCTAATGCTAATGACGTACTGCGGTTTGCATACGTTTACCATCGACGTCAACAGCCTCTATGTGACATTCTGCTAAAGGACAAAGATGACACAGCACCACAGGTAGACCTTCTCTCCTATGGCCAGTTTAGTTTATGTTGAACAATATGTTGTTTTTTTCACCTATAAATTCGTTTTTGATGGTTTTTGTGTAGAAATGTTCATTACTTAACTTTCTATGAGCATGTTTTGATTATAACTGCAGATCAATGATCTTGATCTTCAGCAGCACATGTAACCTCCTGTTACAGTAATTCGGTATAATACAAAGTATACAAAGTATAATCGCAATATCGGCAAAATCTCATTATAATCGCATTAAGATGGTCCAAGTATACGTACTCACTGACCCCACTGCACACTTTATAGTGCCATCTGTTGGTCAAACGTGATAAATCATCAATCATAGTTGACTAAGATGACTTTAAAATGTCTTTAATTTCCTACTATACCTTTTTAAATGATGTCTATTAAAAATTATCGTGTTAACATGAGGCAAAGTATAATCGTAATATTGTCAAAATCCTATAATAATCGCATTAAGACAGCCCGTGTAAACGTGCTCATTGACCACACTGCATACTTCAGTTTACAGCGCCACCTGTTGGTCAAAAGTGATAAATCATCAATATTCTTTGACTAAAATGACTTTAAAATGTCTTTAATTTCTTATTGTAATTTTGAAAAATGGTGACTATTGAGAATTATTGTGTTTACATGAGGCAAAGTACAATCGTAATATTGCCAAAATCCTATAATAATTGCACTAATATGGTCCATGTACACATACTCATTGACCACACTGCATACTTTACAGTTTACATCGCAATCTGTTGTTTGAAAGTGATACATCATCAATCATAGTTGACTAAGATGACTTTAAAATGTCTTTAATTTCCTACTGTGCCTTTTTAAATGATGTCTATTAAGAATTATTGTGTTAACATGAGGCAAAGTATAATCGCAATATTGTCAAAATTCTATAATAATTAAGACGGTCCATGTAAATGTGCTTATTGACCACACTGCATACTTTACAGGTTACAACGCAATCTGTTGGACAAATGTGATAAATCATCAATCATTTTTTTAATAAAATGACCTTAAAATGTTTTTAATTTCATATGGTAATAAAAAAATAATTATTGTGTTTACATGAGGCAAAGAACAATCGAAATATTGCCAAAATCTTATAATTATCGCAGTAAGGTGGTCCATGTAAACATACTCATTGACCACACTGCATACGTAACATTTTACATGATAAATCATCAATCCTTTTTTTAATACAATGACCTTAAAATGTAGTTAATTTTCCTATTTTATCACTATTTTACATGTCAGTTTTATACAAGTCATCAGCTCAGATGTCTTTGTTTTGAGCAGGTGGTGATTTTAGAGAGGCGCAACGGGGCTGGAAAGATTCTTTATAAGCCGTTATTGGGAGGATGGAACGGCAGTAAGGAGGACAAACACAAACTCCTGGAGGAGCTGCAAAGACTGCAGAAAGATCCCTCCATCCTCAACTACAATGCCATCCTGCCAGAGCTCAACAATGAGTTTGCTTCTGTGAGTCTCTCTGGGATTTCTTTTCATAGAGCGTCTTTAATTGAGAAGTGAGAACCTGACCTACATGCCCATTTCAGTAGCAAATGTGATCCATCTCAAAAGTATTTTGAATTTGCCACATTCTACAGTTTCTTGTATTGTTTATTGTAACTGAGATCAATTCTGCTCGATTTCAGATGTTTTTAGTGAGATGGATTTACACGGCATATGATTACTTGTCTGAAATTATCGACGACCTTCTTCATAATAACTGGTAAGAGAGATGATTGACTGCTATACTCCGCCTCCTTAGTTACTGTTGCTAACGAAACATCCCCTGAGAATGGACTTGAACTGGTTATTTCCTTAAAGTTACTATTGTGTGAGCTGGAATTAATTGAGGCTATGTAAAAATGGTAAATGGAAATGTGCATTTTTTTACTCGATGTTTGACATGATCTAAAACAAAGCGAGGGCGGGACATAAATTAGCCCCTCCCCTTTAAAATAAAAAAGCCAATAGCATTTAGTTTTTATCACAGACAGTGAGAGCAGTTCAGCTCAAGCGCATCAAGCCAATAAGAAGCATCTTGAAGGGGGCGGGGCATGTCAGATACTAGAGAGCATTTGATTGGTCAGAAGATTTGATGAGAAACTGAAGTATGAGGTGATGTAAAAAAAAACTGTAGTTCCATTTAGGCGGAGGTGACAAACTGCAAGCTTTAGATGTTTATAATGTTTTTAAATCTTCTAAACGCAAATTTTGTCACTGTTTTGTAGCACACTGGCTTATAGAGATCCTTAAAACTATCATACTGATAATAACATCTAAAAAACATTGTTTTTTTATCTCACTGGACCTTTAAATTTGCTAGTAACATAATTTAAAAAATTGCAACTGTGAATGTCAGCAGGTGCTAAGGTGAGATTGGTCAGTAGTATTTCTAATATATGAATATTTCAAACATCATAGTTATTTTTGGTTGTTGTTTGTTTGCAGGCGTGAGATGATGCCCCTTCTGTCCTTGATATTCTCTGCACTCTTTATTTTATTTGGCACTGTAGTTATTCAAGCTTTCAGGTGAGATTGGGTGCATTTACAATTTTGATTTGTCTTTTTAAATGGGAAATGCAGAGATATTCAACACTGTTTTTTGCAATTTCAGTGACTCAAGTGAGGAAAAACAGCCCAAAATGAAAGTGAAAGAGACAAAGAGCGAGAACGGTTCGCCAAACACCTCCAACGCATCCAGGTTCTGTATATTACACATCCTATTGTGTGCCATTTTGTTTAGTGATAGTTATTCATAAGTCATTTGTTTATTCTGAAGTGTTAAATTACTCGCTGTTCTTTAGCTAAATTCTTTAGGTCCCACAAATTGAGTTTTTTTTCTGGTGAAAACTTTTAAGCATAATTTTTTATTTAGTGCTGCCCTTCAAAACACAGAAGATACTTTCATGTTTCCCCATAGATATAAAATTCACCTTGATCTTCAAATTTGAAAATGCAATGGTTTTCACCCCTATATTTAAACAATACTCCATGTGAACTTTTTAATGTGATATGTCTTATGTAAATGCCACAGTACTAAAAAAAACATGCATTTTGTGTAATCCGTCTTATTTAGGTAAAATGATTCACAATTTACACATTCAGCAAGCCATATGCAAATTTTTCACCACAACTGTGACTCTTTTTTTTTTAGAATACAAGAACCCTCCATAGGCGTTATGCATTTTAATCTGTAAAAGCTGCTTATTATATGGCCTTTCCATAGTCATAGATAGAGAGTTGCGACAATGGAAGTCCAAAATACTCGGTCATGATGTGATTTGTGTAGACTACTAGTTCCAGAATGTGCTTCAGGGTTAATTCAAATAATGTTAGATAATGTTAAACATACAGATTTTATTTATTTATAACTACCTTTCCAAAGCGCTAAACCAACCATCTTCAGCTGTAACTTGGCTGGGAACTATTGCGAGGCTTCATGAACTGCCATTGCTGTTAAAAAAAGTTCAGACGTTTATTTTTCTTCGGCTTAGTTCCTGATTTATCAGGGGTCATCACAGGAGAATGAAATGTCCTGGTTGCGAACGTAACCCACAGTCCCCGGATAGGGATCGTAGATGTGTGTCTGTTATCAGACACACGTTGTAGTTCCCATGAAGGGGAACACCAACTACTGAAAAAAGTTCAGTTGGAGTCAATGGAGTTGTCACAACTCTTTATCTATGGCTCTGCCTACCACAAACCCCAAAAAGCACAAGAGCCCTTATTTTGCATTAGAAAGGGTGATATTTTGATTTTGGGGGTCTCCAACAACAGGCTGATATGCATGCAAGGTCAAAAAACACTTTCATTGTTTTATTATAAGCATGTATTTTTATCTAATTATCCTAACAACACCCATATGAATCGTTCAGTGATTCATTTGTTCCCAAACCCCTCCTTAGCGCTAAGCTAATCTGCACTGATTGGTCTGATGACCCAGTCTGTTGTGATTGGTCGACTGCATTCAGCGCTCACCACGGCTTATCAACAGTGTTGTAGTCAGAGTGCAGTGTATGTGTGAGCATTCCTGACAACACTTCCGTTTTTTCCAGGAGTCTCTCGTATTTCAGACGCCACTTCCGCTACCCTCCCGTTTTGTTATTTCTCCCGGAAAACTCCACTAATTTCCCCCACATTTTGGTATTAATTCCCTGTTGTAAGCATGTAGACTGCTTAAGCACTAGTCAGAAAATTGACGGAAAACAGCACAAGACTGGGCGATGATGCTGAGGTATTTTTGCAAAAGTAAACCTCAACCACTTCTCTTTACAGTCTCATCTTTGGGTAGGGAAAATAACACTAACTTTCCCCTCACACTTCAGAGCACAGCGTCTTCGCGACATGATTCAACTGGGGTCTGCCACAGTGTTGTTCTTCTTGCTACTCTGTTTGTGGACGGGGCTGGGGTTTGCAATTTTTCCGGCACACCGGCAAGGCTAAAGACTCGTTATCAAGATGATTCATTTAAAGCACTATAAGTTGACTCTTATAAATGAATCAATAGTTTTAAACACTGTGCACTTTCAGATTTAAGCCTTAGCTGGATATTTCACTTCACTTAGAGCTGTGTTACACACTACATGGATGGTTACTTCCAAAAACCCATAATAGGGGCTCTTTAATAGAGTACAACCAGGTTATACCCATGTCATCATACAATTATGTGTCCTTGTAAACCACAAACAGTACATACAGTTGTGCTGAAATGTTAATTCATTCATTAATTCGTAATTATTAAAACAAAAATTGCAATAATTTATACTTTTTGTTTCGCCCATACCTTCTTTACTCAGTTATTTCTATGTTTTTAGCAATTCTGGGGTTAATGTTTGCTCTAACTGAATACACATTATAATTCTCAACTGTTCTACAATAATTTGAATGATTTTTCTTTTATTTTCTCTCTAGCAGTCGGCCACCAAAGAAGAACTTTGTGGAGGTGACAGAGTTGACTGACATCACTTATACCAGTAACCTGGTGAAGCTGAGGCCGGGTCACATTAATGTAGTGCTGGTTCTTACTGATGGCACCAAAAACATCCTGCTCAGCAAGTTTGCCAAGGAGGTTTATTCATTCACCGGGTGAGCCTTCATTATACGCCGTAGAAGTGACATGGAAACAACGCAAGGTCTCGTAGTATATCTTTTGTTATTAACTACATAACTACATAGGAAGAAGCCTTTAGTGGGGTAGAACATGTACTTATTTTGCTCACCTGGCTTTGAAGGGAATTAGCAATTTCTCTCCAACTTTTTTCTTTTTTGACCCGGTTGTGATATTGTTCAGATGACACGTCAAACAGACACGGGTGCTCCTGACAAATTTACACTAGTTTTCCCTCCATTTCTTGGGTCCAAATAAACCGAAAAGAAACCCTTTTAACTTCTCCCCCAACCTACCCATACTAGTGTTTGCTGCTCTCTCACGTGGCTGATGTTTTTGATAAAAAACAATAAAAATTACATAAATAATGAAAAAAAATAATGAAAAAAAATGAAAAAAGTATAGTATATTTATATTATAAACAACATTTTAAATGGCATAGATTACAGTTTCTACAAAAATCTGAAGCAGCCCAATAGTTCTTATCATCGAAAAAACTATTAACAGTGTTTTGAAAAGCAACTGACATTGAAACCTTTAAATGAACTTTAAATTGAAATTTTAACTACATTTATTCATTTTGAGTTTATTTGTATAAGCGCTTTTCACAATAGTTAACCATTTTGTATTAGGAACTACTTTCTTCTGCCATTCATTCACATCTGCAGCTGACGTCAGAACAGCAGAAGCCGTCACTAATTCACCAACGTCGATTTAGAGCTAGAATTTGAATAGTTCTCTATAGCGTAATGTAAAGCAGCGCTTCTGGTGAGTGACCAGATTATAAGGCTGAACAGGACATGAAGTGCCATCCGTCACAGAGATTTCTCAACAAACAGCTGTTGTGTTTGCGATAAGGAGGGACAAGGCTGAATCCAGCTTCTTATTCGCAGCTTCTTATTTACTCTATCTGGTCCACCTTAAAAACCACGAGGCTTTCGTTTTTCAGCTTTTCAATTCGCGCTCAGGAGAACACACTGAGCAAGGGCTTATTATGCTGTTCTGGCGCCTTCTTTTGGATAGACAACGTAAACCCTCTTTGGCCGCCTACAAGCTCTCAGAAATTGTAAATATTTTGAAATAGGCACTATTCTTACAAATAAACTGCATAATTGCAATCTAAAAACTACATTCTCAACTAAAAAAGCCTTAAAAGTATATTTGTTTGTCTAACAGCAGTAATATTTGTTAAACTGTAGTGTCTGCTTGTTGCTGGCTTTATGTCGGTGGAGTAATACACAAAGGGTAAAGAGGCTGTACGAATGCTGATATTACTTAAATAAATCACGGCTATCAGCCAATCAAATTCGAGATCCAGACGGAACTTTATATATATATATATATATATATATATATATATATATATATATATATATATGTATATATGTATATATATGTATATATGTATGTATATATATGTATACAGTATATATATATGTATATATATATATATATATATATATATATATATATATATATATATATATATATGTATGTATGTATATATATATATATATATATATATATATATATATATATATATATATATATATATATATATATATATACATATATATGCTGTATAACAGAGGATATATATATAAACAAAGTTATTATGTATAAACATTTAATAACTAAACAGTCACACTGCTAATGCAATGAAATCATATTTGGAGAGAAAAACAGCTGATGAAACAAAGACAGTTATGAAATGGCCTCCACAGAGTCCAGACCTAAATATTATATACAGTATGTATAGGCAATAGTATAGGCATATGAGATTCACCTGGAGAGAAAAATAAATCATGCTTAATCTAAGGAAGAACTTGATAATAAATAGCACAAAATTTCAAAGAAGACTCAATGACACCAAAGTGCTTGGTGCTAAAGCGGTCACGTTGACAAGACGTTTGATCCTAGTATTTTGATTCCAAAAGTAATTTTGTTCTGAATATTGTGTACATATTTCCCTTATTTTCTGTTTGTATATTAAAGGTATAGTTCACCCTGAATAAGGAACCTGCACTTGCTCAAAACCTTTTAGATAGATAGATTTGTGCAAAAGTCTTAGCCTCCCAAAGCTAGTGGTGGTCTTTTGCATGCTACTGTATGCTTCCTCTTCCTCACAGGAGTTTGACGCTCCACTTCTCCTTCCTGAATGTGGATAAACACAAAGAATGGATGGCAGCGGTGCTGGAATTTGCCCAGGACGCCATGCAGATCGACACAGATGAGGATGAAATGGGCACTCGTAAAGTCGACTACACTGGCTATGTCCTAGCGCTCAATGGCCATAAGAAATACCTGTGTCTCTTTAAGCCAGTCTACACGGGAGAAGACTTGGATGGAAAAGCAGAAGAGGAAGGAGGAGTATCGCGATCCAGAAAAAGCACGACACGTTCTCGATCCACATCTCTTCAGATCCACCACAAACTGGACCGACTCGGCCTATGGATGGAGCGGCTGATGGAAGGGACTCTGCCCCGATACTATGTCCCAGCCTGGCCCGGTCTGGATAAGATCACCGTCAATAAATAAAGCCTCGCTGAAGCTAGCTTGCTAATGCTGGAGCTAATACTCAAATTGGTTTAAAAGCACCAAAAGGCCTCGGCGAATGCAGGCTTGTTGCCGCTCGGAGTGCAGATGATGGCGAGTGACTTTCGTTTAGCGTTAGAGGAAAGAAAAGTGGTTAAAAGTGCTTGAGTTCTACATTGAAACCTTACATATTAAAACTAAAATACAGTGGGGCAAATAAATATTTACCACGTCATGTTTTTTTCTGGGAATTATATTTCTAAAGGAGCTGCCGATGAGGAATTGAACCTGGTAAAATTTGGTAAAAACCCAAACTATACAAACATAGAAATAAAACAAAACAAACAAAAAAATGAGTTATGTGTAATAACAATGCAATGACACAAGGAGAAAGTACTGAACTACTGAAATCTATTTAAAGTTTATATAAAAGACTTTTTTGGTGATGACCAAACTTCTGAGAGATTTCAGCTGCTGTCTGGGCTTTCACTGCCTTTTTACACCTCCCCTTCTTCATGTGTTCGATACTTCGTCCCTGCATCATTTCATTTTATTACATTTAACTTTATTTGTAAACTAATTAGATTTGATTTCTTTGCATATATAGATTTTTTTAGCAACATCTGGTGAAAATTTCAAGTCAACAGCAGAGGTGTAAAGAGTACCTGAAAACCTCACTTGAGTAAAAGTACAGATACCTTACTGAAAAAAATACTCCATTACAAGTTACAAGTCACCAATTCCAATAAGACTTGAGTAAAAGTATTAAAGTGTCCAAATTTAAAAGAACTTAAGTATTTTACTCATACTGAATGAAGGCTCAAAGAACACTAAGAAAGGTTTTATTTATTAATATAGAAATTAAATTGAACACCTCAATGTTTCAAAATGGCAGAACAAAATAAATTAAAAAGAAATAGAACAAAAAGTCCCTGTCAAACTCAAATGTTTAAAATGGCACAAACAATTAAAAAAGTAAAAAAAGCTGACTTTCATGTGATTTACCCCACCGTCTCAAAGGGGGGCAATACTTTTATTTTGAGTAGTTTTTCAATTGATTAGGATGTTTTCTCTGTATTAAAATTAAACACAGAGGAGCCGTGATATTTTTCAACCTGGTACATTACATATAAATTCAATAAAAAATACATCACAAACTCATAGCTAAATGCACTTGATGCAAAATGTATAATCTCAGTAAAACATTTATTCACGTTGCACAAAAAAAATGAAGCTAAAACAGTCATGTCATGTCGCAGTGGTTTTTGCTATTTCAGTAACTGTATTAAATTCACTTAATTCACATTAAATTAACATTAAATACACTCTTACTCCACTGTGTTTTCTCAAATTTTACAATAAATTCTTAAAAGCACTTATTCTCGTGGCAAACAAAGTAGACACTGCATCCTGTAAGAGCCATTCTGCATATCAGCAAATGAAAACATTTCTTTCAGATAAGGCCATGGATGGCCATCAGTGCTGGCACTGCTTGATGTGCCGACTTCGGCTTTATCATTTGCTGCAGCCATGTCGCTAATTAAACACCTGGTATTTGGCACGCTGCTAATTCACGTTCACTTGATTTAGCTCATAAATAGTATACAGCACCTTCAGCAGCCTGCAGATGATGATTTTGCCTCGTCCGCCCAACAAATTAGCCGTGGTAGATAGAGATGCCGACTTGTCACGCACAATCACAATGTAACGAGTAACTATAAGCGTCCGTTCAAATGTAGTGGAGTAAAGAGTACATATATTCAATCAAAAATGTAGTCAAGTAGAAAGTAAAAGTTGCTTATATTTTTAATCCTCAGTACAAGTAAAAAGTAGCCAAACAAATACTTAAGTAATGTAACGAAGTCCATTTACTTAAGTACTTTACACCACTGGTCAACAGTGTATTGGGAAATATGTTTTCTGAGAAAAATGGTGACGTGTTCAATACTTATTTCCCCCATTGTATACTTCGGGCTTTGGTTTTTGGAGATATTTACTAATAGAGGACTTACAGTCAGTTTGGGTGTTTACACTGCAAAAAAAAATGCTTTTTAAATTTAGATTTCCTTGTCTTGTTTCTAGCCCAAATATCTTAAATCAAGAAGCATTTTCTAGACACACAAAACATGTCTTGTTTAAAGAAATAATATGCCAAATTTTTTATAAAACATGCTAAATAATCTGCCAATTGGGTAAGTGAAATAATCTTGTTTGATTTTCCTTTTGACATAAGATTATTTAGCTTGCCCCATTGGCAGATTATTTTGCTTGATTTATGGAAAAACTCACTCAATCTTGACGTATTATTTCTTAAAACAAGACAATGCTTTGCTAGTCTAGAAAATGCTTCTTGATTTAGGATGTTTTGGTAACACTTTACAATAAGGTTCATTAGTTAATGCATTTACTAACAAGAACTAATCATGAACAACACATGTACGGCATTTATTAATCATAATTGAACATTTACTAATGCATTATTAACATCCAAGTCCATGCTTGTTAACATTAGTTAATGCACCATAAGTTAACATGAACTAACAATAAACTACTGTATTTTCAATAACTAACGTTAACTAACATGAACAGATCCAGTATTAAATGTATTGTTCATTGTTTGTTTATGTTAGTGAATACATTAATTAACATTAACTAATGACCCTAATGATATTTTTGCAGTGTAGTGCATATTTCAAAAGGCTGTTGGTTGAAAACTAAAAATATTAAGCTAGCGTAGCTTTCAATAGTCTACATTTCCATTCTACAAATGACACTGCAACATGCTGCTAGTTGAAAAACATAATGTAGCCTAACAAACAAAATCACTGTAGAGACTTTTAGTCATAACTGTTTACTCGTGACGATGCTGTGAATTTTTGTTTTATATTTTTTTAAGAGACACTTTTTCTCTTTTATTTGAATCCCAATAATCTACAAAAGTGCCCTATTTTATTTTTTAGGTAAGGTTTTATACATTAACTTTAGTTAATGAGTTGAAATGATTTAATATTAAAACATGATATTGTTTATAGGTAATATATCAGTTTATGGATAATATATCACTTGATTTAATAATTTTTCACAATACAAATACTACATTTTTTTAACATTCAAATGGCTGATGCCTAATGCATTACCTAATTAAAGAATTGCATAAACTATATTTAACATTAGTATTTAACCTCAAAGTGTGCTTTCGCTATTATTACATATTTTTTGCCTATAAATAATATATAGGCAAATTATAATAGTATAATAATAATAATCCAATTTTGGTCTTTAAAATAAAACACAAAATAAATAAAACAAGACTAAAACACTAGAGCTAAATTAAGACTTTTATTACATTTGTAGAATTTGCTTGATACAAACATTTTCTTTGTAAACAATGGTGAAAACAATAACTCTTTTAAACATTTGAATTATATGCTTTTCTGCTCTTCTACTAAACTAATTTCATAAATTATGACTTTAACTTTAAATCTTCTTTGTGCACATTTTGATCAAGTTTCTTAAGCCCTGTCCACACGAACATGGGTATTTTCAAAACCACACTTTTTTTTCAACTCAATTTTTTTCACACATAAACAGAGTATCAGGTGACTGAAACTTTCTAAAAACTCCAGCCAGGGTGAGGATTTTCTAAAACTCATGGTACAGTGGTGTCATGTGGACACTACAACCAGAGTTTTTGCCTCATGACGTCAACGTGAGCCGTTTTCTACTTTCTGATTGGCCAACACGGCCAAGTGTACACCAAATGCGAATGATATAAATGAGGCAAATTCCCCACGTTCGCAGAAAACACTGTTTGCGTAATCAGGGTGCCTGCAGGGTCTTAAAAAGTCTTCAAAAGCAGCATTTAAGGTCTTAAAGTCTTAAATTCACTGAAATAATGTCTTGTAGGACTTACATTTTAATCGGGTCTTAATTTTCCAATGTCCGTGTATTGTAATGTACTGTAATGCGTATTTATATAGAGCATGTATTGTGTATGGCCATACACCCAAAGCACTTCACAATCATGAGGGGGTCTCTCCACACCACCACCAGTGTGCAGCATCCACTTAGATGATGCGACAGCAGCCACAGGACAACAGCACCAGTGCGCTCACCACACACCAGCTATTGGTGGAGTGGAGAGACAGTGATAGAGCCAATTTGGTGGATGGGGATGACTGGGAGGCCATGATGGGTAAGGGCCGATGGATCGAATTTGGTCAGGACACCGTGGTTACTCCCCTACTCATTATGAGAGTTTAACGTCTCAATTTAACGTCTCATCCGAAAGACGGCGCTCACTGACAGTATAGTGTCCCCTTCACTATATTAGGGCATTAGGACCCACACAGAGCACAGTTTGAGCGCCCCCTGCTGGTCTCACTAACACCACTTCCAACAACAACCTAGTTTTCCCATGTGGTTTCCCATCCAGGTACTGACCAGGCTCAGGCCTGCTAACCTTCAGTGAGTAACTGGTGTTGACTTGCAGGGCAATGTGGCTGTAGTCACATGCAAAGCTGCTCAATCAGGTTAATGCTCATCCAAACCCCAATAATCCAGCTCAATAAAACATTTAACAAGGCTCAATTTATAACTAATATCATAATAGCAATTTTTTTTAGCTTTTTAACCAATATACCATACAGTTTGAGTTCACTAGTTTGTGTTATGTATGTGTATATATATATATATATATATATATATATATATATATATATATATATATATATATATATATATATATATATATATACATATATATATATACATACACAAAGTTGAAGTCAGAATTATTAGACCCCCTGAATTATTAGCCCCTTGTTTGTTTGTTTTTCCCCCAATTTCTGTTTAACGGAGAGAAGATTTTTCACAACACATTTCTAAACATAATAGTTTTAATAACTCATTTCTAATGACTGATTTATTTTATCTTTGCCATGATGACAGTAAATAATATTTGACTACATATTTTTCAAGACACTTCTATACAGCTTAAAGTGACATTTAAAGGCTTAACTAGGTTGGTTAGGGTAATTTGGCAAGTTACTGTATAACAATGGTTTGTTCTGTAGACTATCAGAAAAAAATATAGCTTAAAGATGCTAATTATTTTGTCCCTGAAAATGGGATTCAAAAATTGAATCCCAACAAAACAATTAAGACTTTCCCCAGAAACAAAAATATTATCAGACATACTAAGACAATGTCCTTGCTCTGTTAAGCATTGTTTGGGAAATATTTTAAAAAGAAAAGAAAATTCAAAGGGTGGGGGCAAATAATTATGACTTTAACTGTATTCTGTATATGTTGAAAAAATGACTATGTATACAACTAGGGGTTGTTTGCTTTGACACATTATTTAAAATATGTGGCTAAGTAATAACTAATTTGATTGTTTTTTTGACGGGCAAGTAAAAAATTTTTCCTCTAGACCAGGGGTGTCAAACTCAATTCCTGGAGGGCTGAAGCCCTGCATAGTTTAGTTCCGACCCTGCTCCAACACACTTACCTGTAGGGTTTAAACAAGCCTGAAGGACTCAATTAGTTTGATCAGGTGTGTTTAATTAGGGTTGGAACTAAACTGTACAGAGCTTTTGGAACTGAGTTTGACACCTGTGCTCTAGACCAACCAGGCCATTTGAAATCAAAGAATCCTTAGCGTTTAGCCCTCTGATACTGTGTTCATAATGGTCTTAAAAGGATCTTAAAATGTCTTAAATTTGACTTGGTCAAACCTGCAGAAGCCCTGGTATTCCGTGTCGTTTGCACTGCGGGACAGAGTGGACAGTAATCCACCTCTGTTCTCATGTTTGCATTGACTTGTATGCAATTTACTTGTGAAAATACTTTTTTTCCCCAGCAGTGGACCCAGCATAAAAGTGTCATTATTATACCGCCTTTTGGTTTAGTGTGCCCTTAACTGTGCACTTTGCCATTTTCATGTGGACAGAAATTTATTTATTTATTCTTAAACAAAGAGGGGAAAACTTTTATTAACAAGAATACCCATGTACATGTGCACAGCCTTAGCATTGCTAATTCTTGTGGTGGAAACACTAGCACAACATTACAGCAATACCTGTACAATATGAGCCAAATGCTTCAGTCACAAGCTGTAAATAGTTACATGATTATATTAAATGTATATGTGACAACATCACATTGGTCTGATAAATGTGTAAGTGAAGATCTTCATCAGTCACAGTCACGTTCAGCTTTATAGTGCAGCTACTTTATAAAAGAGCAGGACAAGCCTTAAAGAATGACAAATAGTGCCAGAATTATACATCGTTTGCCGTTGGAGTTTGCATTCAAGATGTGCTGTGTGACATGCAAAACTTAATCGTAAAAAAAAAAAAAATTGATTGGACGCATTTTCTACTATGCATTTGATTTGTTTACCTTGTTCTGTTTTATTTAGTGCATTTATTACATGTGCACGGTGTGGGTGAGTTTAATCCACTCTAGTATCAAGTCTTCCATTATCAATAATACTTATTTATTCCAATGGTGTTCAATGAACATTCATTACACTTGATGCAGTATTGATATTGTACTATATTAGCATTTTTATTTGTTTGTTGATCCTTGAAGATAGTCAGCATTAATAACTCATGCCAGATTTTCATGGCTTGATTATGAACAGTCATTAACTTTATGAACATTCGTTACGCTTGATGCAGTGTTGATATTGTACTATATTAGCATTTTTAGTTTGTTTTAGCAATGGAGAATATCTTAAATTTAAGATAGTCAGATTAATAACTCATGCCAGATTTTCATGGCTTATTTATGAACAGTCATTACACTTGATGCAGTATTGATATTGTACTATATTAGCTTTCTATCATTTGTTTCATTTAGCAATGCACTGGAGAATATCTTAAATATAAGATAGTCAGCATTAATAAATCATGCCAGATTTTCATGGCTTATTTATGATTAAATGTATTTCATGCGTATGTAACATTAACACTGTACCCATGTGTCAATGTAACCGATTTATGAAAATTGTTCTAAAACTAAATGATTGAATAAATGTGATACTTTATTTCCATAATATTGTGCGGTACGTTTTATTTCATTTCCAACCCTATTTTTTGCAACCCTATTTAAAAAGAAACCTTTTATTTAAAGGTACTGGTTTTTAAAAAACGTTAATAGTGATTTGTGACCATGAATCATGTACAGATTATAAATTCCACTGTGTATTTACCTGGAATATTTCATGATCATCTTAGAAAAAATAAAGCAATCAATAGTATTTGACTTTGGGAAGGACGCACATCATCTCAAAGAGGAGGTTGGCACCGAGCAAAGCAGTGTTTCCTATGAAGAAACAAAAAAAGGCTCAAATTTAGACTAAAAATTAAAGGTATAATCAAATATTCTGCTTGCATGTATTATTTTAAGTGAATTTTATTTATAAACTAATTTCGAGAGGATCACGTGCTTATAA
This sequence comes from Danio rerio, assembly GCF_052040795.2. Taxonomy (NCBI): domain Eukaryota; kingdom Metazoa; phylum Chordata; class Actinopteri; order Cypriniformes; family Danionidae; genus Danio; species Danio rerio. Next base: position 40,769,125 of record NC_141043.1, on the reverse strand, counting down.
TTGCTTGCAGCCGGCCCCGCATTATTCAATTTATGATTCAGCAATCAGACGATTCCTATGCCACTATAAATACTCTACGATCCATATAACAGTCATCTTCGTTTTCAAGAATCCCCCCTTCCACCTCTACACCTCCTCCTTTTCTATATAGATGGCACGGTAGCCCAGTGGTAAGCACTGTTGTCATAAACTTTTTTTATCAGAGTGTTTATACTGAGGTCTGAATAACCCTTTAACTGGATTATTTACAGAAGGGAATGCATTACCTGTGGTGTCGTAAGGTGGAGAAACTTCAACTAAATCGCAGCCCACAAGATTAAGACCTCGACAGCCTCGGATGATTTCCAGACCCTGGACGCAGATTTCAAAAGACATTATTCTTTAAACAAAACTTGCAAAAGAGCTGAGATAGCACAAATCAGACACATCTCTAGTTTAAGCATTTTTAAACCAAAGTTAATATTAAACTTTCATTTGCAAAGTCTAAGGGCTGCTCAAACATGAGCCTGAAATCTTGGCTGTTTCCCAATTTTTAAACTTCCTATAGCAGGTGTTTTAACAACAAGCAAGAGAGTGCTTGGGGGTCCGTGAACTAAAAATATATTGTGTATTATTATTACTACTATTATTATTGTTATTATTATTTATTAATGTATATATATATATATATATATATATATATATATATATATATATATATATATATATATATATATATATATATAACAATAAATTAAATATAAATTGTTTAATCAAATAAAAGAAACAAACAATACAATTACATTAGTATAAAAATGTACATTAGTAAAAATAATCATACAAATAACTGTATTAATGTAATAGAATAATTATATAAAACTGGTACAAAATAGGTAAAGATAAAAAATTATTACATAAAATTCTAATGAATATTCAAATTGTGACTACAAAAAATCAACTTTATTAAAAAACTTAATAAATAAATGGAAAATGGATTAAAATGAAAAATAAAAGGTTAATATAATAAAACATTTTAAAAATATAAGTTGATGTGAATGAATAATGAACAAATAAACAAACAAGTAAATAATAAATAACAGAACTATAGGTTGAAAATAAAATAAATAATGCAAATTAATTGATCCTGCATTATAATCCTACATTATAACTTGGTTAATCCTACCTGAATGGGTGTGAGACCAGCAATCTCAGGTGTTCCTGTGCCCGGAGCAAACGCAGGGTCCAGACTGTCAATGTCAAAGCTCAGATAGACTGGACCTCTTCCCATCTGAGAGCGAACCTCCTCCATCAGCGGGACCAGAGATTTGTGCCAACACTCCACAGCTTCCACCACACGGAAACCCTGAAAACATCCACAATTATTTAAGAGGTGTGGTGAAAAATCTTTCTTAAAATGCATCGCTATCTTGAAGAGTTTCTAAACTTAGTTTTTAAGCTGACATTTAGATTTTAGCTGTTAAAATTAGCCTAGAGTACCATATGCTGTTAAAAACTAACCTAGAGCATTGTCTGCTCTTAAAAACTAGCCTAGAGCGTCATCTGCTATTAAAAACTAGCCTAGATAGAAAACAAACTTTATTGTTTCTTGTGCCTGAATGCAATAAACTCACCTTACACAGTAACAAATGTTTAAAATGTTTTTCAGCTAATAAACTGTAAAAATAACAGGAAAAATATGTTGTAAAATACCGGCAGCTGTGGTTGCAAGAACTTCACCGTAAAATGTAAGGTTACAATGTGCAGCACAGAATACTTTTTGATAAACCGTAAATTTTATAATTGAAAACTTTGTTTACAGCAAAGTTCTGTTAAATAAAACAGATGTATTGTACAAATGTTTACAGTAATTTACTTTAAGAATAGCTGCTGTGAATGTAAATTCCTTTACAGTAAACTACTGTTTATAATAAATATACTGTGTAAACCTATCTACTAGAGATCTGCGCGGGACTAAATTTTGAATCCCGCTCCCGCCCGCACCCACCAGGTTTTAGCGTGAACCCGACCGCTTACATTCAGCATTTGTTGTCCCGCTGCCTGACCCACCCCGTTTTCTATAGCGTTTAAATAGCGGGCGGGGGGTGGGGGGGGGGGAGAACAAAACCGAAAACCAACCAGCTATACAGAGTCCAGACAGCCTATGCCAAGCTGTCTGTATAAACACACACACACATAAGCACCAAGCACACAGACAAAGCTCTCTCTCTCTCTCTCTCTCATTCGCGCGCGCACACTAACGCACACACACAAGCACACACACAGGCAAAGCGCTCTCTGTGCGCGCACACACACACATACACACACTCACAGCAACAAACAAGCTACATACACGTGCTCACTCGGAAGTCGGGAGTGATATTGCTAGACGGCCCGATCCCGTCCCAAATTAAACCCGTTACCGACTGCTCCCGCGCTTTATTCGAAATTTATTCTGAATAAATGCAGACCAATGCAGACCTGTACTATCTACATTCTATTTCTGTAATAAACATAATACAACAGTATGAAATATAACAGTATTTTATAGTAATGTCCAGTTTTACGAAAAATCACCAGCAGCTGTAGTTGCCAGAACTTTATAGTAAAAAACATTACAGCGGTTTGCCACAGATTTTACAACAGTCAAGTTACGGAAATTGCTAAACTAATAAATACAGTCTACAGTAAATCAAGCAAAAACTATCAATATTAATAAAGCACATTGAATTGCCACGGTGTATGAAATGTGCTATATAAATAAACTTGCCTTGCCTAAAAAAAACTTAAGCACTAAACATGACTGACTAGACTCAAAATGTTAAAGGGCACCTATGGTGAAAAATCTACTTTTCAAGCTGTTTGGACATACATGTGTGTAAGTATAGTGTATATACTGTCATATTGGGGTGAAATAAACACACCCAGTCCTTTTTTTTTAATTTAACAACAAAAAAATGGTGGACCAATTGGAGCGGTTTTCAGATCGACCGCAACTTTACGTAGGAGTGCGGTCCCCCCGCCCACCAATATTGATTGACAGCTGCACGCATTAACATGTCTCCGTACTATTGCATAAACTCATATCGACAAGACAGGACGAGCGCAAAGCAACCGGGAACAAAAGGTTTGTTTCAGTTTGCTAGGATCATCAATCATTATCAGACGTGATCAAGAGTGAGTTTTACAAGTTTAACATGTTTTAAAACGTGTGCATGTGTGTAATGAAGTACAGCGATTCACTTCATCAGCACAGCCGCGTGTCTCTCTCACTGTCTCTGTGTGTGTGTGTATCTGCGCTATGTATGTGTGTGTCTGTTTGTCTACGCTATGTATGTGTGTGTGTGTGTGTGTGTGTGTCGCGCTACGTGTCTGTGCTATGTGTTTGTGTGAGTGTGTCTGCCTGTCTATGCTATGTATGTGTGTCTGTGAGTGTGTCTGCCTGTATACGCTATGTATGTGCCTGTGTGTGTGAGTGAACTCATTGTTGTTGGTAAAATTCTTACTGTAGTATTTCTCACAAACGTTACGTTAGATCTGCTTCCTGAGGCAGCCAAGGGCGTGTTGAGGCATGTTGCTGACAGGCACGTGGGATTGGTGGGCGGGGATGACTCGCCTTAAAGGCCCAGTGCAAAAAAAACAGCAACAACCTTTTCCCAGCTATAATACAGACATTTCAAACAGCTATAATAAATACTCTGATGGGTGATTTGAGCTGAAACTTTACAGACACATTCTGGGGACACAAAAGACTTATAATAAATATGAAAAAAGGGGTAACCTATGTGCCCTTTAAGACTGACCAATCAAAGTCAAGTATGTCAGAAAGATGTGTATGAGTGTGTTTATTGGTGAATGCATGATGATACCTGTCCTCGGCTCCACTCATAATTATCTGGAGAATAACCGGATCCTCTGAGCCCGATCTGGGCAACCCTCTTGCAGTCCAGAAGACCCTCATCCACACAGCGTCTGAAAGGCGTCCCGTGACCAATCTCCTCCCCCAGAATCATGTCACTAGTGTCCGCATGGGCATCCACATGAATCAGACCTACCGGACCATGTCTGAACAGCAGAAACAACAGCATTTCAGACTGAATATAAGTTAATAAAGCAAACAAAAGGCCTTTCGTAAAAAAACCTCTCAGCAACAGCTTGAAGGATCGGGTATGCAATGGTATGATCTCCTCCTAGAAATCCAAGATGAGTGGAAAAGGAGATTCAGCGTATGCATATTAAGAAAAGACTGAAAACTTTAATATCTGTGTAGTTCTCACCCAGGGTTAGTGGGATGCAGCCGGTGGCCACGATTTTACGGTAAGCCTCCTGTATTTTTTTGCAGGTGTCCTTCAGGTCAAAGAGGTTGACGTTAATGTCACCGATATCTGCCACTTTGATTGATTCATATGGAGCTGCTCTCGTCCAGCCACAGTATGCCCTGATCATAGCAGATTCTGCCCTGATGTGTCTCGGTCCAAACCTAAAAAAGGTATAAGAATTCATTAATGCTTCTTACAGAATATTTATGTATGAATGAAAAAGAGAGAGAAAGGTCATGAATATTTAATCGCAAACGATTTAAGTTTAACAACCTTCTGTGGAGAACATTTTAAACATTTCTGGAAGAAAATAGCCGTGTAATTTAATAGCCAGCATTTCATGAATTCTTCATAGTCAATTTTATTTTACACTTCCATAATGCACAAATGTTCAGTTTTATTGGAAAATCTAAATAAAATACATAAAATGAAACTAATTGTTTTTCTTTCATTGATAAATCTATTAAATGTATTTAAATTAACTATATATAGTAAATACAGTATATTACACAACATAAGCACACACACACACACACACACACACACACACACACACACACACACACACACACACACACACACACACACACACGTACATACACAAACATTAAACATCACATTGTGTAACAATAACCATATAGAAAAACATTATTATATTATTATAATATATTATGTACTATATATGTATACATGTTATATACATACTGCAATATTATATTATTCATATATTAATTATTTTGAATATATTTTTTATTACACTTAGGGCCCCACACTGCAAATAATGCTTATTTTACTTAGGTTTTTGTCTTGTTTCTAATCCAAATATCTAAAAATTCTTATATCAAGAAACATTTTCTAGGCAAACAAAACAATGTCTTGTTTTCAGAAATAATATGCCAATAATCTGCAAAATACAAGCAAAATAATCTGCCAATGGGGTAAGCAAAATAATCTTGTTTTTCCTTTTGACATAAGATTATATTTCTTACCCCCAGTGGCAGATTATTTTGCTTGTTTTAAGGAAAAAAACTCACTTCAGTTTGGCATATTATTTCTTAAAACAAGACAATATGTTTTGCTTATCTAGAAAATTCTTCTGGATTTAAGAATTTTTAGATATTTTTACTAGAAACAAGACAAACAAATCTAAGTAAGAAAAGCATTTAACTGAAATCTAAGCATTTTCTTTTGCAGTGCAGGACATCTGGGGGCCCCCAATAAATATTAATTATACTTATAAACTATATATAACATCATTTTCTATAGTAAGAGTCAAATAATTTTTTTTTACTCAATTAAGTGTTATTTTATATACAATAAAATAATAATATTATAATAATAACGTAATATTATGTAATAATAATATTATAAAAAAAAACACCACCATCAATCATGGAGTAGTCGTGCAGTCAAATTACAAAAAAAAATTCATATTATTTTTTGTTGTAAATTCATTTTAAGTCATCTAATTATTTAAAATGTGAAGTTTACATTGAGATAAATCGACGTAAAAAAGAAGATTTAGTAGTTTAAAAAAACAGCTAAGTAAATTAAATAAAAGTAGAAAGGGTGCATTTCAGGACTTGGGGCCTGCTGGAGTTGCTTAGGGCCCCCAAAATCACTAAATCCTACCCTGCTTGAAAGACATTCTCATTTCAGAACATATTCAGATTAATCTAGTTCATGGTACTCAAACTGGATTCCTGGAGGGCCGCAGGTCTGCACAGTTTTGCTCCAACCCTAATCAAGCACAGCTTATCCAACTAATCAAGGTGTTCATGATTCTTTTGAACACTCGATTATTTGGATCAGCTGTATTTGATTAGGGTTGGAGCAAAACTGTGCAGACCTGCGGCCCTCCAGGAATCCACTTTGAGTACCATGAACTAGTTGAATCATTTTATAACTAACATTTTGTATTCTACATAGCTTAAAATAATATTTCAAGATGCAAAAAAAATTACATAAATAAAAAAATGTGAAAAAAAATTAACAAAGGAATGCTTAAAAAAAGAGGCTTTTTTTTGAAGAAATTTCAGATGGCACTTAAGAGTTATTTGCATCTGAACTCTTCTGCATAATTATAGGCTATTGGTTTATCAGAAAATTTGACATAACAACATATTTGTAACAACATACAATTAGACATATTACAAATAATTGAAATAATCCTATTGAAACTACAGTAGTCAACATTCCAAGTAAATCAAAAATATTTTTCAAAATTGTCCAGGGACTAGAATCAGTGGGTGATATATTTAGAATAACTTTGATGAAAGGTGATCTACTAACTATTTCCAATGATGACTACTGTATTGTTAAATATAAATTCGCTCTTCTGTTTGATTAGCATCCAATCCATTGTTTTGCTCTGTGCGGCTTTACCGTGCACCGGGCCGGTTGGACGTTCCGGTGTCAATAGGAACCCCTATAAACGCCGCGTCCAGTCCGTCCGCGGTTTCCTGGAATGGCAGTTTGCACATAGTCGCGATTCCGCTGACCCGAGCCACAAACTCCGCGCTCGGTGGAACATTAAAGCTTTTACCGGACATCGGCCGTCTGAAAGACACATTTACACTGCTCTGATCTCCGTCAAGCTTTCCACATTTCCCCAGTCTCTGCGAAGCGCATGCTTTCAAACCCTGAGATCCAGCAAACAGCGCACGACTTTTATTAGCGATTCTGATCGAGGAAAACATGTTTAAAGCAAACTCTTGCAGCAACTGGAGAAAACAAGAACGCAGAAAACAAGTTTGACAAACGTGTTAAACGCAAGTTGTATCTGTAAGTGCCAGTCTTGGAAGTGAACTTTAGCCACAGGCGTGAAGAGAGGCTGGACTTTATGTGCTGTTTGCAGTCACTCTGCATTAGTAGAGCAAGTATGTACTCTGCATCTCTAGTAGCCTAATAGTATGGTGTTTGGGGTTATTAGTTAAAGGGACAGTTCACCGCAAAAAAAAGTTTTTAATTTACTCTCTTTTTCAGACATCCAAGATATAGGCACCTTTTTCCTCAGCAGTTTAAAGAAATATTTTGCTGACACCATGGTCACCATTTTTGCAAGTAAATATTTATACAGTGGGGGAAATAAGTATTGAAGACATCACTTTTTCCATGAGAATAATATTTCTAAAGGAGTTTTGACATGGAATTGAACCAGATTTTGGTATTGCTCAGGTGTGAGTTTTTTTACAGACTTCAGCAGTGTAAAAATCTTGATGGTTCTGTGATTGGCTGGACCATTCTACAGCTTGTTTTCTTTCTCTGAAAGCATTTGAAAGTTTCCTTGGCTGTGTTTTGGATCATTGTCTTGCTGAAATGTCCACCCTGGTTTCATTTTCATCATCCTGATAATGTAGATGTTGAACTGAAGCAGCGGAAATTCATTTACAATGGCGAAGGGCAGAGGGTTGCTAAAGTTAAAATGTGGGGGGGGGGGGGGGATGGTCGAGGGAGCTGTCACAGACGCCGCCCTCTCTATTCTGCCGCCCTTGACGCGGATATAACTGAGGGCGCGGGTGGTGAGGGTAGTGTCGCGGACGCCGCCCTAGACGCGGATAAAACTGAGGGTGCGGTTGGTGAGGGTAGTGTCGCGGATGCCGCCCTAGAAGCGGATGTAACTGAGGGCACGGGTGGTGAGGCTAGTGTCGCGGACGCCGCCCTAGACGCGGACTTAACTGAGGACGCGAGAGGTGAGGGTTGTCGCCCTCTGTATTCTGAATGCAGCGAAACATATTACCTATATTCACTGAGAATTGGATTAAAATACATTTTCGAAATGGGATGTACTTAATTATGCTGAGCACTATATATACAGCGGGGAAAATAAGTATTGAACACGTCATCATTTTTCTCAGAAAGCATATTTCTAAAAGTATGTTGATGAAATTTTCCCCGGATGTTGATAACAACCAAAGAAATCCATATATGCAAAGAAAACTAATCTAATTAGTTTACAAATGGAGTTATGTGTAATAAAATTAAATGATGCACGGGAAAAGTGTTGAACATTTGAAGAAAGGGAGGTATAGAAAGGCAGTGAAAGACCAGACAGCAACTGAAATCTCTCAGTAGTTCTTAAGGGTTGAAGGCGGCATGACCGTCCTTTGCCTAGAGCGGCATTTCAGCTTGCTCCTGGCTGCATTTGAACAAAATAATTTTAGACAGATATATTTATTTAAGGTAGCATCTTTAGAAAGAGAAAATATATATTGCAAGCTAAAAAAACATTGCTATCGGCGCAATAGCCTAGTGGTTGGCGTGCCGACATATAGTGCAGTAGCACGTCAGTGCATCCCGAGGTCGAATCCCGGCTCGAGGACACTTGCCAACCCTATCCCTCTCTCCCTCCCACTTTGCTTCTCATTACTGTCCTATCTAAAAAGGGCAAAAATAAATCTTTAAAATAGAATAATTAAAAATATATATATATATATATTGCAAAAAACAAAAAAAAATAATAATAAATGACAAAAAACTACCAAATTTCAACACATTTTTACACATACTTTTCATTTATCTTGATTTTCAGCCTTTTCTAAATGTTTCAATATTTTCCGCTAATATACAAATTTGGGCCACTTATTTTTGGACTGTTATCGTAATTTATTTTGATCGATTAGCTCCATATTTGGTTTCAGTACTGACTAATCTAATGTATATTTACAAATATAATATTGTATAAATGTATATTTACAAATATAATATTGTATAGCTTTCTGTAAAAAATATTAATTTATATGAGAGATTTGTGAGGAGTCTACTCGTATATGCTCAGCTATGTACACACACATTTACCCGCAAAACAAGGCTCCAGATGATCAAGGATGCACTATGGACCATTTTCTTGGCTGTATATAGATAAGAAATAATAAATAATTAAGTAAATAATGTTCAGTTTCTTGCACAGAATGATTGTTTTGCATCATAACACCTCAATTCATTGTCAGGAGCCACATGTTCTGCACGATTTTCATTTTTATTTTATATATAAAAAAGTCTAACTAATGTAAGAAATTGCTTGCTTGGAATATCACCTTAACTAAAATAGAAATGAATAAAAACTATACAGGCAAATTTGAAATGCATTCATTAAAATGAACCATTATTAAAAAGTAGAATATACTACCCTGCTGCTATACCTCTCTTGGGCAATGCAAATATTACAATGATAATTTACTGCAATAATAATGTGTGTATTTAAAAAGAAACACCAAATATAGCCAATCAATAACAAACGTATGTTAACACATTGTGCAATATGACAAGAAAACATTAGTACTTTACAATATCAATTCTTTATTGTTTTTAGCATCATCTGCTTTCCATATTATACACAATAAAATCAACATGCAATCAAAAGTCACTTTACATTAACCACACATTGCCTGTTCATCTAAACATATTTTTCCAAAGATTGTCAGTAGTGATCTTATCAAAACACAACTCATTATTATTCCCTTCAAATTTCTGATCAAACACATTCCTCTTCAATCACCCAAATCAGCACAAATCTGGTAAACGACACCTGCATTTCATGCCGCAATCAAAAATGCATTGAATATCCCAAACGCATCAGCTTTATGACCTGCTTATTTGTATCCCCTTTTCAAAAACAATATTGAGCTTACTGTTATAAAATGCGGGACTAATAACGCATTTCTTTATGCTTGAGCTTGTACTATTTTGGTTTTAACTGAATATCGCCTCTTAATATGATAGTTACACTGGTATTGTTATGTTAAAATGTATAAAGTGTCCTTAGATAACATGAAAAGTGCAAATGCATAAATTGCCACAATTAATTAAACGATAAAGGGATAGTTCACTTAAAAAAATGAACATTTGCTGTTAATTTACTCACCCTCAACCCAAGATTAAGACTTTTTATTTTCAGCAAAACATTAAAGATATATTTTTAGCTGAAAACATGGATTCATAACAAACAAAATAATGACCAGCATGCCTTTACGATTTGAAACAATACATACAGGCAACATTACATGAATATTGAGGATAGCAGAGGATTCTGACCATACACTGAGCCAACTGAACATTATAACAGTTAATCCACAGCGTGGTCCTCCACAAGTGGTCCTGAGTGCATTCAGAATGGTACGGACCATGAACCTCTGGAATATCTATTTTGTTTTGCCTGTATGTATTTTGGCCTCTCAAAGTGTTGATACAAAATATTGATTTGCATTTTAGAAGTTGCAGAGGACCACAGTATGTTATAAAAATCTTCTTTAATGTTCTAATGAAAATAACTGAATAAATTCTAAGGATGCACCAAAATCAAAACATGTTAAATACACTGAAAAAATCATTGTAATAATTTGATATAATTTTTTTAGTGCTGGGCAAACAATCACTATTAAACACTTTCAAAATAAAAGTTTGTTTTGGCATAATATATATGTGTGTGAGTAATATATATATATATATATATATATATATATATATATATATAATGTATAGTGATACACATATATATAAACAAAACTATACAAAACAATTTGTTACATAGATATTTAAATTTATACATCATTTATATCTAAATATAAATAAACCTTTTATTTATATAAAATGTGTATGCATGTGTGTATTTAATTATACATAATAAATATACACAGTACACACACATATATTATGTCAAAACAAACTGTTATTTTGGATGCGATTAATCGTGATTATTCTTTGCCCAGCATTCGTTATTTTATTAAATAATATTAAAAAGACTTTTTAAATTTAACAACTTAAATGATAAATATCAGCATAGCCTTTATTTAACTTATATTTTTGATCGTTTTTAATTTTTATCTGAAAACTGAAAACTCCATTTTCAGCTGATAATTTTAGGAGGTGCATCCCAAAAAATTCAGTGCATCTTAATATAATTAACAGCATAAATCTCAAATTTTTGGTTGAACTTATCTATAAAAACTAAAGTGCTTCATCTATCTACAGAAAGAACTGAAAAAAAAAAACATTAGAAATAGACTCTCTTGGCAATTAGAGCTTTTTTTCTACAATAAACACACACACAGACACACTATGGCTGAGAGTTAGACATCAGCAGGGATCTCCACTGCTTGCGCTCGTAGGTCATGAAGCTGACAGCGGTCCTCAGGTCCTCCAGCTCGATGTTGGCGAGGAAAGATCTCTGGAGTTCAGCCTCCACTGAGCTTTGGTCTCGCCCACGGCCCTTCAGGAGGACAACAGCAGACTGACACTGCAGCCAAGCCATCATCTCAGCCATCCGGACCTCGTCCAGACCCACCAGCACACGCCGGCCCCACAGACTGATGTGCAGGATATTAGCAGCCACTCGTGCACTGGGCCGCTGCAGTCATTGAATAAATGAGTCACATTAAATCAATTAATAAGCAGGTTTATTTTCTCAGTCGGGGTTGACAGGTCTTGGTACTAAGTACCATTTATATGACTGATTATTATGACTTATTTATTTTCTCTATTTTTTTAAATCTATTTATTTATTTATTTGTTGGTCTCAAATAAGTCATCAATGCAATTATTTTAATGTTGACGTAATTTCTTATTAAATTAAAAACTTCATAAACTACAACAAATATTATTATTAAATATGACTGGTCTTATTTTAAAAACAATTTAAAACAAATTAACATTTGAATGCGAGCAAAGCTTTCCAAATATTCATAGAAATAAGAATTCATCGCCTTAAAATACACTTAAAATATTTCAATTGTATTGATTATATTTATTTAAAATGATATTAGTTGACTTAATTAAAACACATGGTTGTGAAATTCTCCTGAGCTTTGTAAATGCAAAAACTATATAATTTTTTTTTTTAATTTTAAATAATCAAATGATTATATAAATAATTAAATAAACTATATAAAAAAGTAAAGATAATTAATTTAATAAAAATGTTTAATATAAATTCATAAAAAATAAAACGAAAAATGTATAGATTTATACCGCAAATAATATTGTAAGCTTATTTATATAATACTCACCAATGTTTTGAATAAAAATAGTTAAAGAACTACAAGTAATCCCCAATTAAATCAAACGAAGATAAAACTATTTCTAGCCCATTTGCGTCTTTGCCACCTTAATTTCACGTAAATTTCAAGTAAAACAGCTGCATTTATTTTAATGCTAACGTAATTTCTTATTAAATTAAAAACTTCATAAACTACAACAAATATTAATAATAAATAGATTTTTTTATTATTTAATGTATTCCAATTCTTTGAATGAAAATATGACAGGTCTTATTTTAGGCCCTGGTCTTACAGATCTTATTTTAAAAACATTTAAAAAAACTAATTAACATTAGAAAGTGAGCAAACCTTTCCAAATATTCATAGAAATCAGAATTCACTGCCTTAAAATAAACTTGAAATATTTCAATTATATTGATTTTATTTATTTACAATGATATTAGTTAATGTTAAACAAATGGTTGTGAAATTCAGCTTTGTAAATGCAAAAACTATATAAAAATATTCAAAAATGTAAATAATAAAATGATTATATAAATAATTAAATAAACTATATAAAAAATTAAAGGATAAACAATTTAATAAAAAATTATGTTTAAAATAAATTAATAAAAATACATAAATGAAAAATGTATAGATTTATACCGCAAATATTGTCGAGAGCCTATTTATATAACACCTATGTTTTGAATAAAAATAGTTAAAGAACTACAAGTAATCCCCAATTAAATAAAACGAAAATAAAACTATTTCTAGGCCAATTTGCTATTTTCCCAGCAAAATATTATCACCTTAATATCACAAAGTAAAACAGCTGCTATAAACACATTGGCTAAATGAACATGGTGGTGTTTGCAGGTAAATGCTGTACCTTATGAGGGTTTTCGCGCAGCAGCAGCTTCACCACCAGCTGAACGTCATCAGGCGCAGCAGCAGGAAGTGCAGGCAGTTGTTTTTCCTGGTAACTCCGACTCTCCAGTGTGTAGAAGGGGTTTGGCTGACCGAAGAGCTCATAAGCAATTGCTCCCACAGCCCACACATCTGCTTTACTGTAATCAATCACCACCCCTGGACCAGGCACTGCCATGGACACCTATAGGAGATCATCAGTCATCAATGCACTTCATCTCTGAATAAATTACATTTTCAAATTTGCATAGGGATGTTTCATCAGAGCAAGACTATTATATTTTTCTTATGGATATATATAAGGTTGCTAAATGCTAAGGTTGTTAACTGCTAAGGTCGATATTATTCATTTTTATCCACTTTTCAAGGGCCGGGTTGTGGGGAGGTAGTCTCAGGAGAGAACCCCAGACTTCCCTTTTCCTCCAGCTCGTCCGGGGGGGATCCCAAGGTGCTCTTAGGTCAGACGAGAGACATAGTCCCTCCAGTGTTTCCTGGGTCTTTCCAGAGACCCCTCCCTGTGAGACATCCCTGGAACACCTTCCTAGGTAGGCATCCAGGTATCCTAATTATAGCTAGCCTAATTAACCTAACTTGCCTAGTTAACATGATTAACCAAGTTAAGCCTTTTACTTGCACTTAAGCTCAAGTATCTTGTAAAATAAATAAATATTATGTATGTAAATATTAGTTATTAGAAATTAGTTAAACTACTACTGTGTGTTTAAAGTGTGTTTTGAGAAATATTTTTTAAAAATACAATTTTTACAGGAGACCAAATAATAGTCTGAAACAAAATTATCATAAATACAGCTTTCAAGAGTTCACAATTAGCTCATGATTGATAATGAAGCTTGTTTGGATGCTGTCCTGGGATAGAGCCCTGAGCTCATAAGATCCTCGAGCCGGGGCTCCCTCCCGTTTTTAAGGTGAGAGGGGAGTTTGAGCTAAGGTAGATCTCGAGAGCCACCCCTGTCATGATGGCTGAAGAGCAGATAGTAGTTGTTCTTAAAGAGATAGGTACTAGGTAGGGGCAAGACTATGGTGTTGATTTGGATTAGTCAATAAACTTAGGTTGCATGTTTTTGATCGGTGGGAGGAAATCGGGAAACCCACGTGAGCACGGGGAATTGTGCATACTCCACACAGAAACGTCTGCTGGTTTGGTACAGCCTGGAACCACAGACGTTCTTGCTGTGAGGCTACAGTGCTAAGCACTGGGCCACCGTGTCACCCATCTAGGAAGGAGAAGGAGTAGGGGTGGAAGGGGGATTCTTCAAAGCGAAGATGGTGGTGATACGTCACCCAGGGTATTTGTAGTGGCTTAGGAGTCATCAGATTGGTGCATTGAGAATTGGGTAATGCGGGTCCAGCCACTAGCAATAATAAAGATGTGATCCTCTGGAAATTAGTTTATAATAAACTTCACTTAGTGAGCATTAGAGACTCTTCAAAACACAAAAAAGTGTAATGCATGAACATTTATTGCACAATTGATATTTTTAAATATAAAAAGTTTAATAATTTTAAATTGATGAATACAAAATCTAAGAATATCTCTATCCATGCATCCATCCATTTATTTATTTTAAATGTACAGTTTGGAAAAATTCTAAATTTTTAGAATTCAAAAAATCAAAATCCAAAAAATCAAAATCCATTTAAATTAAGAAAAACAGAATAAACTAAACTAAACTCTTAGAACAACACTAAAGTTGAAAAGTTCCAACATAAAACTTCTTTTCTGCTTATTAAGACCCCGCTGATCCACTTTAGTTGATCTACAATAAAATCATTAATATTGTGAAATATCATAATAATCTAATGTCTAATTTAGTAATAATAAAATATAGTAAATGCTGATATATTTTGAATTCACAATGCTCCTTGAAGCAGAAAAAACAATTTGGTTATGACGCATTAAATGGTCATCAACAACTTAAATCCTTGAAAATGTAATATTTAGATAAAAAATATATACACATTTATATGCATTATATTATCTTTGCATCAAATTACAAAAAAACCCAATTACCTCATATGCAAGGTGTTAGTAAAGTTGTGTTTATGGGAGCATGACAGTAAATTTGACGTTATTCTCTCTTATGGCTGCCGTTATCAGTCTCACACTTTTTATCTGAAAGTCTTGATAACACCATTGTGGAGTTTTTCTTTCTTTATTTTAGCAAATTGTATTGTAAAAAAGTAATTGTTTATTTTTTTTTTGTTCTCTCCCATTCACTGCGCTCTAAGCCCCAATCGCAATTTTATTTTTGTACCCCTACCCCTTCCCCTTGGCCCTTAAAAACGAGTGTTAAGGGGAAGGGCTTCAAAATTTACCCCTAAGAAATGGGACAGCACTACGGCACCTGCACACGTCATCATATGTCATCGCGATCTCTTGTTCATATGAGATCAGATGATCCCGACTGCTGTAGTTATTCCAGTTGTGCTATTTTTAGGTATTTATCTTCAGGAAATCACTGAAGGCATATATAATGTTATCATAATGTTATAATGTGGCAATAAGGTCATAACTGTACTGTGCATTTAGATAGTGGCCATATTCATTTATGTACTGTAAACACACCAAAACAACTTTAACATTAAAGCAGACACTGTAAAAAACTAATTCCTGGCCACTAAACTTTTCTGACAGGGCATTGGAGTGTCATCGAGTGTCAGAATTTTGTGGGACTGCTGTACAAGAGTTATGATTAGGGATTATAGATCGGAAAATTTAGTGTTTTTTTTTTTTAAGTATGATGGTAAAACACAAACGCGGTTATGAATATATTAAAACATGTGCTTGTTTGTAGTAAAAATTCGTAATAATGATAAAAATACTTATTTGTGGATGTCCTTACTTTTGGGTGCAGGTGTGGCTGGTGTATTTTGAGAAATTTTCTTACCTCTTGGTTTCGAGTGTGGTCCTGAAAAATCTTTGATCTTCCCCTTGCCCTTAGCCATACGCCTTAAAGTTAAAGGGCCATGAAACCCCCTCGTTTCAGCAGGGTGTTTTCACACCTCTACTTTGGAAAAAGTCAGAAAAGTGGGCGTGTCCAGCTCTGTTTAGGGGGGAGTGTCGGAGGAAGAAAAGTGGGATGGTGTGGGAGTGTCTATTTGGGTGTGCTGAGTTTGAGTCAAAACACACACACAGAGGAGAAAGTGACAGTGTTTACATGGACATCTGTAGTCGAATTATTTGCCAAATTATTAAATGTTGGACTTTAACTGCAGTTTGGCTCTTTCATTCAGGGAATTCATTCATGCCCCTCGCGACAGACAAGATATTTGATTCGAGGAACTGCTCTAAGCGTGTATTTTTCATGCAATGTTTGATACCGCACGGCGAATGAGAGAAAAAAACCCTCCGCATTTCCCGGAAACTTAGATGCATACGGCAGGTAGCGTCAGAAAGCCGCGTGTGTTATTCCGGTCACAAAATGCAGTAAAAACCCTACACGAGGTTAAAGTTTGGTTGTGGTGCTAACATGTTTACACTCGGTGCAATAGTTAACTTAGTTCGATACGAACAAACTGAATAAACAAAGAGCACTGGTCGCTCACTTACCAAATCTGTAGAGACAGGACAATCACCAGCAACTAGAGCCGCGTCTTTATGAAGAGAAGACTACAAGCGAATCCGTATCTCAGCGTTTGCAGATGAGAACAGCTCTCAGGTAAACAATAATCCGCCTTAGACACGCAAGTTATTGTTGTCGAGTGTCGCGTACACTGTAATCCACGCGTGACTCCAGATGAGCTCTCACAGAGAGAAAATGAAAACAAAAATTAACGGCAGCAAACTATAAAAGCACCACTTCACGCTTGTTTTGCCAACACAACGTGGCGTCTCTGTCGTCTAAACACTGTGACAGTGATGAATATTAATGAAGTTGCACAATAGAGCGCGCTGATTGGTTTGAACCAAGCCTTACTCATGCATTAATGCATCACACTGTAAGACGTAATAAGACACACTCTGGCACAGGCGTCCAGTCTGCACACTGGAATACAACGCTATTATGTCATGACCGTGACGCAGCTTCAAAAATTAGTTTCAAACCGGAAGTACGAATTTGCTTGAAATAACACAAAAACAACCAATTTACACTTTTTAGTGAAATATAGGTGTCCTAATAGTGTTTTTAGCAGTGTGGGACACATATACGACTGTCAACAGCTCAAAAAATGTGTTTTGGCGTTTCGTGACCCTTTAAAGAGAATTGGGACTCCCCTACCCCTTCGCGGGAATGCACAAAACGAGGGGTAGGAATAGGGGAAGGGTAAAGGAGTAGAACTGGGATTGGGCCTAAATTTACCCAACTATAATGATTCCTGCTGCTGAAAAGAAACACGGAAAGGTGAAGCACCCATTCGAGCAATTTCTCACCTCAGGTGCCATTAGACAGGAGTTTCCCCCTCTGTTCACCCACCAGCTGCTGAAAGGCAGTTTGAGGCCTGAATCCTCTGCTAGACAGCAGCCAAAGTCAGTGATCACCAGCCTAGGACACCCAGCTTTAAAACAAAAACACAGTGTTTACATATAGCTGTGTAAAAAGTGCATGGCAAACACAGAGTCTCTGAGCTCTTACTGTTGTCGAACTCCAGGAGGATGTTGTCTGATTTGAGGTCTCTGTGAGCGATGTTTTGTCTGCACAGATGATCCACTCCCTCCAGCAGCTGCAGGAACATGAGCGAGGCCTGCGTGCGCTTTGGCACACACACCTCCAGGTACTGCCGCAGGGTGCAGGGGTAACTGCAACATCAATCAGGGTTTATAGGATAAAAAGTGTTTATAAATATACCACAAGCATTATCCATCAAAAAATGAGTGCAATGGCTTAATCGCATTCAATATGACAGAACTACTAAAGTTTTCTTTGGGGTCAAGTAAACAATTTATATTCTGTTTAGGAGAAATGTATATAATAAAATAAATAACATGACAATAATTAGTAGTAGTACTAATTAATGATCTTTTTGTTTGTTTAAATGCACTATAAGTAGCATTTAAATTACTTATTATGACTTATTACATTTTAAAGGTAAATCAATCATAAAAATTATCATTCATTATTAAGCATTATTGTTTTTATTAATTTATTAGTAAATAGCAATAATTATCATCATCTTTTATTGATATTATTTGTTATCATTTTACAATAAAATGCTTTAAATAAATAAATACATACATAGAAATACACATATACAAATACACAAACACATATATACACATGTCTGTGTGTTAAATAAAAAAGCAGTATATTTGATGTCATTTCTAGCAATCACAAAAAATACAAACAAATTATTACTTATTTTAATTAATAATCATGTACTTACTTTACGTATTTAAATTTTATTTAGTTTTTATAATAATTTATTAAGTAAACAAATAATTATAATAATTTATTTATATTATTCAATTTATTTATTAAATATTTGTTAACTAAATTACTATTGTTAATAATAATAATAATAATAATAATTAAATAATAGAAAATATAGTAATAAATAATTTACTGTTAAACTAAGGCCCAATCACAATTCTACCCGTTAGTCCTGTACCTTACCCCTCGTTTTGCGTATTCATATGAAGGGGTGTCCCAATTCTCTTTAGCTTGAGGACATAGAGCTAAGCGGAAGGACTAGATACCCCTTCAAACTGAGATTTTTCAGGACCACACTCGAAACCAAGGGGTACGAAAATTTCAGAAAAGTCAGAAGAAGCACAAATTAGTATTTTTTGTCATTATTTCAAATTTTTACAACAAAGAAGCAAATGTTTTATTATATTCATAACCGCGTTCGTGTTTCCTAATAACTCCTGTAGAGCAGTCCCACAACATTCTGACACCTAATGACACTGGAATACCCTGTCAGAAAAGTCTAGTGGTTAGGAATGACCTTTTTACAGTGTCTGCCATAATGTTAGTGTTGTCTTCGTGTGTTTACATAGATGAATGTGGCCAATGTGTAAATGCACAGTACAGTTACGAGCTTATTGCTACATTTTATGGTTATGATAACATGATATATGCCTTCAGCGATTTTACTGTAGATAAATACCAAAAAAATATGCAACAGGAATAACTACAGCAGTCGTGATTGTCTGATTTCATATGAAGCAAAAGATCATGATGGCATATGATGACGTGTGCAGGTGCTGTAGTGCTGTCCCATTTCTTAGGGGTAAATTTTCTAATTCTGTTTCAAGGACCAAGGGAAAGGGGAAGGGGTAGGGTTATGAAAACACAACTGGGATTAGGCCTAAATGTATATTTATCATACATTGTTATTTTAGTATTCTTTCTACTAATTTATTTTTTTTATTCTAAATATATAATATCATAGTGTTTTCATGTTTTCTCACTTCTTCATCACCAGGAACAGTGAAAAAAAGCTCATCAGGCTCCGCAGTGCATTTGAAGCTCATCAGGTTGTGTACTGCATTTGAAACTCATTTTAATTATAAATTTAAACAATTAATTTTATAATTTTATTATAATTATTTTTTTAAGTTTTAAATTGTATAAATTTTGCAACGTTAAAATAGTTTCCTAAAAAATCCAAAATAAGTAAAAGATGTTCATTATGTGCTTGGCCCCGTAATCGCTGCTTGCAGCTAGATTTACTATTATCATCAGTGTGTTTTCATGTTTCCTCACTTCTTCATGACCAGGAACAGTGTACGGTTACTGCCTAAACCATGTGGATTGAGTCGGGTCGGCAGGACATCAGGATACTCCTCGCGAGCTCCAGGCAGCAGCGGCACCTCCGCAGTGAAGGCCCGGTACACTGTGATGACGTTGGGATGAGCGCTCAGTCGTTTGGGCACCGCTCCAAAGTGCCTGCAAAAATAGCAAAGCCACTGCAATCATTCAGTCTATTTTAGGACCGTGTGGCTCCACTAAAGTCACAACCTACCCGTTCAAAGTCAGCTCTCCTTGCTCTTTTCTTAAAGCTTGTGGGCATGAAGGAACTAACTCCATGGACATCGAGCGGAGGATGGCATCACTTGATGAACCAGCCTACGGGACGGTATCACATTATGAAAATCAGAGTTCCCGCTCTTTCATGGACACCAAATTTAGGACTTGTTAAATTCAAGGTTACAAAATTAGATAGATTTAAGATGATTTTAAGACCTTTTTAAGACCATCATGAATATGAATTTTCAAACTTATATGGGGTTAAAAATTAAGCATTTTTTTCTAACAGCCAGTAGAAAAGATTTTTATGGTCCCCTCCAAAAAAAATCTAATGTTGTTATTTCTTAGCCACAATTTTTAAATAATGTGTCAAAATAAGTAAACTCTAGTTGTATAAAAAGAGTTTAAAAAATTGAGCTAATAAATTTGACTTGTTAAAGGTTTTATTGTTGCTGATTGGATGACTGGAAAAATAAGACCTGATTAAAATGATTTAAGACCTACAAGACAATATTTCAGTGATTTTAAGACTTTTTAGGACCTTGCAGGCACCCTGGATATCAGTAATAATTTGAAATAGAACAAATTTGTGATTCACACACCAGCATATATAGCGTGATAAAAGTCCTTTCTGTACTTAACATTTCACTTACACTTAATATTTACATTAAAATGTCATCTTAATCTTTTTAACATCATAAACATTATCACAAATATTCAAAAAGTATTAATAAAATATATTGTTTGTCATAATTCTTGTATAAGATTTAAATTTAGATTTTTTAAATGACAAATTTCTTTTTTTTTCTTTTTTTTTGTTCAGTTTTTGAAAGCAGCACAGTACAATTGTCAACTATAAATTCAAGCACTTTCAAGCACCTATGTTTGTTTTTAAGAACTTTCCAGGCCTTGACTTCATGTCTCTGAAATTTAAGTAACCTGATTTGGAAGAAATTTAATTATTATTATATTTATTTATTATTATTTTTTTCTTTGACACACAAAGGTGCTCTTGGAGCTTTGTATGAGTTTCTCAGGATCATTGCTGTCTATGGAGGATGAGGGAGGTGTCAAATTTAATCTAAAATATCTTAATTTGTGTTCAGAAGATGAATGAAGGTCTTGGGTCATTGGAACAAAATGAGGATGAGTAATTAATAACAATATTTTCATTTTTAGCTGAACTAACTCTTTAATAATGCTAAAATGTTCTAAATTCTTACCCCAATGTTCCACATCATCTTCATTGCCAAAGGAAAGCTTGGTGAAGCAGAAAGTCGAAGCGGTTCTTCTTTCTTATTATCATCTTCAGCTTCTTTCTGGTTTAGTTCCACCAATGAACACTTCTTACTCTCTACAGGAGGAGCAAATGGAGCCGCAGCCTCATAAACAGCTGCGTTACAACCTTTCCCGATCTGTTTCCCAATCACATAATCTTCCAGCCTGTAGCCGGATGTAAAGGGCTTCGGAAGGCTCTGAAACTTCTTCTTTCTAAATACAGCCTACAATGAAAAACAGTGTGAAAAGGTTTTTTTCACAGCAGGGGAATTTTTCATTAGTTTACTGAAATATTTATAAGAATGGAGAAATTGTATTCTGCATACAGTTGCTTGCACTCACTTTATAAATGCACTATAAATGTAATTTGCAAAATATTTTTAAACCATCACCATTCTATTTACATTGATACTTGTGATAAAGATGATTTCCACTGCAAACCTGATCGTGTTTATTGACATTCAGAAGTACATTTGCATGTATTTGCATGCGCGCACTTAGAACATGGTTTTATCTAAAGCAAAAAAAAAAAAAGAAGTCTATTTAACAGGTAATATTATAACAAAATGTGAATGTAATAAATTTAATAAATTTGTCAATCATTATTATTATTATTATCTATTTACAATTGTACAAATATTTTCATAGATTTTATCAAAAATATCACTATTTTTATGCATTTATAAATTTTATAATTAATAAAGATAATTAGAATTATTGTTATTATTATTACTAATGATATTTATTATTGCAATATTTCTATTGATAATAAATGTACGTTAAAAATAACAATTATTATTTTTAATACCAATATCAATAGTAATGCACTATAATTATAATGCATAATAAAGTAATTATTCATTAAAATATAATTAAGAATTTTATCATTAGTTGTTTTTACGTAACGTTGATGTTATACCCAAATAACTTTTTTTTATTATTTACCATTAGTTTAAAATGAATGCTTTTGACAATTTTTATATAATTCTAAGAACACGTTTTTATCTACACTAATATATTTATTTATTTACAGCTCGTACATTCCTTAGGAATTAACTGCATAGTTAATGTACAGTTCATCATCATCATCATTATTTCATATACAGCAGTTTGTCACCTGTATCTCCTGACACAGAGCAGCGCTGGTTCTGTCCTCCTCCTGCTCCTGTTCAATCAGACCCAAACCCACCCCAAACGCCAGGAAAACCGCCCTGTTTCTGGCAGACCCTCCTCCAATCACTCTCCTGAAAGCTCCGGACTGGAGCTGCGCGGCCAGCCCGCTGACAGACAACCTGAAGAAGCGGTACCGGCCGGGCAGAAAAGTCTGCGGCTGGACGGTGCGGGTCGGCCGGGACACACGCAGCCTCTCACCGCGGAACTTCGCTGCGACCCGACCGGCAGGTTTGAGAAGTCCCAGCTGGAAAACCGACCTGCCCAGCTCCAGCCCTCGGCTGAGAACATGCTTTACTGACATTTTGAGCCAAATAGAGAATTAATATTGACTATGAGAGGAAATCTGAAGACTTTTACGGACCTAACTTCTCCTTACATTCATCAAGGGTTGTGTTGTTTATGTAACGCTGATTGGTCGGTGAAATGCTTTTCGGAGGTTTCAAAATAAAAGCTGAAAGGAAATTATTTCACAATAAAAGTCAATAAGGTTTACAAAAATATATTTTGTAAAAATATTACAAAATATGTTTTATGATGCACTGTGACATTTAGTAAATTTCATACTGTAAATATATAAAAACTTTATTTTGATTAGTTATATGCATTGCTAAAACAAAACACATTACGTTATACATGTAAAACTAAGTGTATTTATTCAACTTTCAGATTATGTACAAATCCATAATACTGGTTTTCTGGTCCAGGTTTACAACATGAGTTACTCAAAAACTTCACATTTATTTATTTATTTATTTATTTATTTATTTATTTATTTATCTATTTATCTATCTATCTATCTATCTATCTATCTATCTATCTATCTATCTATCTATCTATCTATCTATCTATCTATCTATCTATCTATCTATCTATTTATTTATTTATTTATTTATTTATTTATTTATTTATTTATTGTGTGAAATAATGCAACCATACTTATATTTAGTGCATTAAATTTTTTTAATTCTACAAACTTCATTCATTACGTGGCCATCTTTTATGAGACACAATACATGTTGATTATTAATACATTAAAAAAGACATAACGAAATGTATTTCACAATAAAAGTCAAGACAGGTGA
The DNA here is from genome assembly GCF_052040795.2 of Danio rerio. Classification (NCBI taxonomy): domain Eukaryota; kingdom Metazoa; phylum Chordata; class Actinopteri; order Cypriniformes; family Danionidae; genus Danio; species Danio rerio. The sequence continues at coordinate 40,745,462 of NC_141043.1, read as the reverse complement.
CGTTTAAAATACATTTTCGATTTAAAAAGAAAATGACACTAAGTCTAACTAACCTCACAACATTTCAGTATAAAATTACTGTTTTTAGATGACCCATTTCCCTTTTTAAATAGTAAAATATATGCAAAAATATCAAATATTTAAATCATTTCAAATCTAACTTTCCTACACATTTGCTTCATATGCTTATGTACTCATATTTAATGGGTTTCTTTTGTTTGTCCTGATTGGTAATCCAGAAATTTCAAGAGAAAGCCTTCAAAATAAAAGCTGAAAGAAACCTATTTCACATTAAAGTCGAGATTGTTTATATTCCATATAAGCTCAATAAATAATGGCATTATTTATTGAGTCAGCTAAGTCAATTGTTAATCCCCAATTCTTCAGATTAAAATTATTCTTATTAGACAACACATATTTTAATTGTGGAATAATGGTATACAATTCAAAGGTTCAATACAATAAAAATATCTATTTTGCACATTCGCTTTAAAACATTAAATAGTTTCCTTTTTTTTTGTTTAAGGTCTTTAAGAGCCTGAATTTTTATGGTGATTGTTAATTGAGCGATTTACAGAGATAATTTACCTGATATTTTAATATAAATATTCAATAAAAAAAACTATTACATTAAAGGTGCAGCTTTCAAGTTTGACACTCAGTGGTTGAACTAAGCATTTTAGTCCCTGTTTTAAACACACGCAAGCCCATGTTGCCAGATTTCACGACACCAACAGAAGTGTGCCTAACTGTTGAGCCTGAAGGCTGATTCAAACCATGCTCTAAATAAAAGCTTCTATTTCTTGCAGCTGAACAACAGGATAAACTGACAATAGTTATATCAGCTTTATTCTGTGTTAAATGCTAACAATGTGATTTTAAATGCCTTTATACTAGATATTTATTGCTTTACTACTAAAAGCAGCAGTGGCAGTTCACCTCAGATCCTGAAAATAAAATAAACTGTTTGAAATTGAACTTTATAACTATGACTCAGTGCAAACCAACACATAAGTGATTTAGCGTGTACATTTAATTATTATTTAATTAGATTTTAACCTTATCATTTCGCTGGAGTGCAGTAAGTGCACTATTTTGTGCTTCTGAATGGCTGCATTTAAATTTCTGTCTTATCTGTGTTACTGCGTATCTCATCACACAGCGTGTTGTTGGGAAGCAATCACAATGTAACCTGCTACACCTAATGTTTACGTCTGTAAAATTTATATTATTTGCTATATAATAAACTCATGTGGAACTCTGAATCTGCATCTCATTTTGGAGTCTGCTATTGTCCACCGGAGGTCGCAATTCCTTCATGGATGTACACTTTGAGAATCTTCCTGACTGAATGACTGAGATGCATCATTGACTAAGATACGTCATACGTCAGTGGGCGGGATAAAAGAACCAAAACAATGACAGCGTTCTGGCATGTAATGCACATTTTCAAGCAGAATATCTGACTTCAGCATTGTTTTTCAGATAAACAAGAATGTTCACTTAGCATATTTCTTAAATATAAACAAACATGGTATTTTTATGCTTCAGAAGAGTCAAAAACTTACATACAGCACCTTTAAGTCAATTATTAACCTGACTACACTTCAGAAGATGGTAATTATTTATTAGTTTATGCATTCATTAAATATTATTGTAACATTTTAAGGGTTTTCTCTTGCTCTCAGGTCATCTGGGCCAAATGAACATGGCAGAAGCTCCTCCACTGTCATTTGTTTGAACGATCCATCAGTTTTTGACAAGTAAACGTCCCACTGTGAGCCAAACTGGAAAAGACAGATGCAGAGAGATCAACGTAAGGTGAACAATAATTTCCGCATGAATTACTCTTTAGTAATTCTGTGCTTTTTGTTCAGTCACACCCACATTTCACAAACACATATTTCCTAATGCAAGAGTTGACTCATCATTTGGCTCTGAATGATGAGCGACTGCAGATTTGTAAAGGATAGCAAATACTGTATGACCACAAAACAGTCTTATGTTGCACATGTATATTTGTGAGAATAGACAAAAATACATTGCCAAAAACCACAGTAAAGATCATGTTCCATGAAATATTTCATAATGTTTCTTGTGTAAATATATCAAAGCTTTTTATGCATTGCTAAGAGCGTAATCTGACAACTTTGTGTATTTAAAATAATGATTTTTAGATGCAAGCATCAGTATGTTAGTCTTAAAGGTCCCGTGAAGTGCTGAAATGTGCACTGTTTTTTGATGTTTGACATAATCTTAACCGAAAACCAACGAAGAACGGGTGGGACATAGTATAGCTCCTCCCCTTTTTATAAAGCAGCCAATAGCGTTTTGTTTTATGACCGCTCTGCCAGTGAGAGTGGTTGAGCTTAAGCAGGTCAAATGCGAAACTTCTTGAAGGGGGCGGGGCACTTCAGATACTAGAGAGCATTTGATTGGTCACGACTTGATGAGAAACTGAAAAATTTAATTGACATGTTAAATTAAAATTTAATTAAATGTTGATTCATTTAGGCGGAGGTGACAAACTACAAGCTTTACATGCTTATATCCCTTTTATATCTTCTAAACACAAATGTTCTCACCATTTTGGTCTGTACTATAAATATCCTAAAAACAAACAATACTGATTCTAACGTCTAAAAAACTGTACTTTAATTGTAACGGGACCTTTATGGATATCTTTAAGCTAGTGTGCTCCAAAACAGTGACAAAATTCTCATTAGGAAGAATATTCTCATTAGATGTAAACATTTAAAGCTTGTAGATTGTCACTTCCGCCTAAATGGATCAACAATGTTTTTTGACATCACACTTCAGTTTCTAATCAAATTTTCAGTCGAAAAACGAAACGCTACTGGCTGTTTACAAGGGGGGAGGAGCTACTCTATGCTCCGTTCTGTCTATATATTTCAGTTAGTGTTGCCAACTTAGCGACTATATTTAGTGACATTTCAGACCTCCGTAGTGACAGATTTTCAAAAATGCGACTAGCAAAAAAATCTAGCTACAAATGTAACTTTTTTTACTGTTACTAAAGACTTTATTGTGTCCGTATGATACTGTTTCTGCTCTTCTTAATATGTTGCTAGTGATGCATACGATTTAGCAGCAAGTGTGAGGTATTTCCCTGGTAAAGTCAAACCTTTGCTTCTCCTTTCACTCAAAAAAAGGTAAAGATTTTTGCTGCTTGTACAAACTACTTATTTTAAATAATCTGAAACAACCGAATTCTTGAGTTTTTTTTTTGTGACAATTTAATTGTTGTTTTTTGGAACTTAATCGATTTGTGTTGAGACAAAACAAAGGAATGAGTGGGACCCAGCTATTTTTCAGTGTTGTTTTTAATTTAACAATACAATTTTATCATTTACTCTTCTCTTACGCTTATATTGTTCACAAATCACAGACTTTATTAGCACCAGTTTCTGCCCTTATCTGAGTTTATTAGATTTGAGAGATTACTGTAAATACACTACACTAATATACAATATTAAAACAATAATAAATTTGATTAAATTTACATACATACCCAATCAATTTGTGTTGGGACAACAAAAAGGAATTAAGTTAACATTCATTTTTACAAAGCAAAGTGGATTGAACAAAACAATAGAGTATTGTGTTGTTTTAGCTCAATTTTATGTAGTAGTTTGCTCAAAAGTAGTTCTTGAGTCATTTTTTGAGTATATATATATATATATATATATATATATATATATATATATATATATATATATATATATATATATATATATATATATATAAAGCGTATCAAACATAAATAACAAATAAATTAATAATAAAAGAGAAATAGTTGGATTTGATGACATCAGGAATATGCAAAATAATGCATGATGTCATCTAGTGACATTTAATGACTTCGAGTAGAGCTTAGCGAATTTCTACATATGGTTTTAGTTCAAGTTGTGTCACACATCACACGTCATCACATGCACTGTTAATGATTTTTGTATGTGCAGTATGTTGCTGTATTTTAAAGTTACATTGTGAAAGTTACTGTGTATTTTACAGTAATGTAAATACATAAACAGCAAGATAAATGGTGCTTTAAATGTAAAGACAGTATTTTTGCTGTAACTGACTTACAGTAAGCTACTGGCAAACTGCTGCGAGTTAGCAGATTCTGCAGAAAAAGGTTAACTGTGCATATTAATTAGCTTGCCAGGGGACCTTACAAAGTCATTTTCTTAATGTTTTGATTTTTTTGAATTCTCAGATTCCAGATTTACATTATACTAATATATTAATAATGTTAAAGGGACTAAGCAGAAGGAAAATTTATGAATTTATAATATCAATAAGATACTAATATCTCTCAGTCAAACATGATCCTATCCAGACAAATCAAATAAATCAAGGGAAAACCTATTTATTCAGCTGCTAGGTGATGCATAAACCTCAATTTCCCAAAAATGACCCTTATGATTGGTTTCATGGTCACATATTTCTAAATGTCATAAATGCATAATTGTATTTTCAGAAGAACAGACCTCTCTCATGAATTGCCTGCAGGCTCCACATGGAGAAATAAAGCGATCTTCAAGGTCACTATACACAGAAGAGCAGACAGGAATAATATTAAAGACTGAATGAACAGATTGTATTCCTACCACATGTGCTCTTGAAATACCTGGCGATTGCGATGGCTTTGAAGGTGGTGTGTCCCTCTGACACAGCTTTTGAGATGGCAGTCCTTTCAGCACACAATCCAGCGGTGTAACATGCATTCTCTACATTACAACCTGTTAAGAGCAAATCAGATCTTTATACCAATTGATATGGCTTGTATTATCTGTTTGCCTTCCTTCTTGTAAACAATTTTATTGGATAGTGGGGGGTCAAAAATGTTGGAATTTTTAAGCATCAAAAGAATTAATATAATTATTATTTTTTTAAAATGATTTTATACTTAACTCTGTTTTTTCTCTTCTGGAACTAAAATAAGGAGCATCATACAACCTTGATTTAAATGTCTAATCAATAAAATGTCAACAATAATAATGTAACAAAAATGATTTGATGACATACAAAATACTGATTTATTGTCAATACTTTTCACTTAGCTATTATCCTTTAAAGGAGGGATGTCAAACCCAATTCCTGGAGGGCCTCAGCCCTGCACAGTTTAGTTTCAACCGTAATTAAACACACCGGATCAAACTAATTGAGTCCTTCAGGCTTTTTTGAAACCTACAGGTAAGTGCGTTGGAGCAGGGTTGGAACTAAACTGTTCAGAGTTGCGGCCCTCCAGGAAATGAGTTTGACATCCCTGCTTTAAACCATAAAGGTTTTACCCATTTTTCATCAAAATGTTTTTAAATACACTAAAAAATGAATCTTAAGGCTTGTAATTTTCATAAAAAAACTGATGTGTTCTTTAAAATTATGTGCATATTTTCTTTAAAAAAATGACTTTCTGAATTTTTAATATAAAATATTGAGTACATTTTGCTAATAAAATCAATATATAAATTTAACTTATTTTTTTAAGCAAACCAGTGCAGTTATTAGGGTTAATTTGTGGAATGAATTAAGCTACAATTGAGGAAAGATGGTTTCATGTTTATTTTAAGAGAATTGACTCTAAGCAGATTTAATTGAGATGTTTGCATTTCAATCTCAACAAAGCCATCGATTTGATTATATTTTGATGGAGCAGACCAACAGTGAACATGTTAAGAGGTAAGCAATAACTAATAAACAATTAATAAAACAAATTATTTTTGATTTTATTGTCTTTTTTTATGAAAGATATACTATTTATGTAGCTTGGTAGCTCAATAGCTAGCTCATGTAACTCAATAGCTTGTTAAGGAGCACATCAGCCAGATCACTGATACTTGTATATAAATATTACGTATGTTGTTTTATTTTTACATTAATACATGTTGTGTTGTGTGGATGATGATGAAAAATGTTTTACCTATATTTTGACATTTTATTTTCACAGGAGTTTCTGAAATATAAAATTCAACACTTTGCTGACACTGGTAAAATGTAAATATATGCTTTCTATATACATAAAGTCACTTCAGTAAGTATCAGTTCATGAATCTAGTTTTTCACACTATAGTTTTTATAATGTTTCACTATATTTATTTAATTTAGCAAATAACTGCAATTTTTTTACTCCTCTAAACACAAATTCACCATATTGGACTGGTTTCTTGAGGATCATGAATACTCTATCTATCTATCCATCCATCCATCCATCCATCCATCTATCTTTCTATCCAGCTTACGTTCGTCCATTCATCCATCCCTCCATCTATCTGTCCGTCTATCTTTCCATCCATCCATCCAATCTATCTATCTATCTATCTATCTATCTATCTATCTATCTATCTATCTATCTATCTATCTATCTATCTATCTATCTATCTATCTATCTATCTATCTATCTATCTATCTATCTATCTATCTATCTATCTCTGTCCGTCCGTCCGTCCGTCCATCCGTTCGTCCGTCTGTCTATTTTCCATCCATCCATCCATCCATCCATCCATCCATCCATCCATCCATCCATCCATCCATCCATCCATCCATCCATCGTTTTCCATAAATAAACTATTATTTGTAATGAAATTACTCCAGCCTTGGTATGGATAAAAAATGACCCAGGCACCATTTTAACCACAGAAATAAACCCTTGACATTGTTTTTTCATCATGAAATTTGGTGACTTTTTCTAAAATGACCCCAGCATAGGCAAAATTGAATTAGCATTAACAAAATCACTTTCTAATTTTGTACTTTCGTGAAGGCAATAGGGTACAACTGTTGTCCTTAGGATCAATTTGACCTGCCAGCTATAAAACTATTTATGCACCACAAAAACTATTGGCACGCATACGCACACTCCAACACACACACTTGTACAGCTATCTTTATCGTGACTTCCTATAGATGTAATGTAACGATGTTGGTACTGTACAGACTGTATATTCGGTCCCCCTAACCCAACCCTCACAGGAAACATCTGCTTTTTTACATTTTCAAATGACTTATTTCTGTGTGATTCATGATCCGTTTTTCTCGCAAGGACCAAAAATGGTCCTCATGGGGTCAAAATTTACTGGTATAGCTAAACTGGGACACACACACACCTAAACATTCTCAGGGTTAATGAGGTTGTTACTTCATGATAAATAGCTAAATAAGTAAATAGTTTTAAGGATTTAAATTAAATGTTGAAGCTTTATTTTAGAGGTTTAGTGAAAGCGGGTCATTTATGTACGAATTTCAAAGTCAACAGGCTCCTTTTAAAAACATTTCCTAACAGTTAAACATGCACAGTATTTGTAGATTGTGACATTTATGCAGTAAGAACACTTAATTGTATAATAAAAGAGTTTCCTCACCTGTGAATACAGTTCCATCGCTTGTTAAAACAGCTGCTCCCACCCTGAACCTGCTGTAAGGACAATACGCCAGCTTTCTGGCTTCCTGAGATCTCTGAACAAGCACTTGTGGGTTACAGCTACTCATAATGCCGCTGACTGGAGACTCTGTTCCTGCTGCCAGGCACTACACGGCTTCAAGTCACAAGTTAATGTGTGTGTGTGTGTGTGTGTGTGTGTGCGTGTGTGTGTGAGAGAGACTATTGAAGGAGGAAATTAGTGATGCATTGAGTCTTTGACGCAATGTCAACAACACTCAATGTCAACAATAGAATTTCACAATTACGTAAAAGGAAATTACACCCAAAAGTGAAAAGTTTTAAGAGTTATTTAAGAGTTATGACTTTTTTTTTGTCTCCAGCAGATAATAATGAACTTTTTTCAGCTGAAATTGTGGATTTATGAAAGACAAGTTAACATCTACTGGCTTTTTAAGAGTTAACAAAAATATGAAGGTGAAGTCAAAATTATTTGCCCTCCTGTGAATTTTATTTTATTTTTTCCAAATGTGGCCTAACAGAGCAAGGAATTTTTCACAGTAATTCCTATTGTATTTTTCTCTTATTTCGGCTAGAATAAAAGCAGTTTTAAATTATTTTAAAACCATTTAAGGTTTTAAAGTCAAAGGTAAATATTATTAGCCTCCTTAACCCTCTACCACACGCATTATGATAAATCTATTATATATTTGACTGTTTTTCTTTTCTTAAAATGGCTTAACTTGAAGTGCTGTAAAAAATCTTTTTGAAAAATTTATTTTGTTAACGTGCTTTATGAAATGTTGCCATACGGCAACAATGTCCAACAGTGGATCTAACTTAGATATTTCAAATGGAGAACTTTCCTTATAAATAATAATTTTGTTGTTTGAAATGATTTAATTGGTGTTGCAGTATTATATGCTTGAACACAGAACTCATAAATGACATCTTACACATACTTTTCAACAACTCATATTCCAACAGCTTTCATTTATTCATTCTTTTTTTGCTGAATATTATTAAAAACAAACAATATTGTAAGAATTTGATAAACATTTTTTTTTGTTGTTGTGAATGTCATCATAACTTACTGGAGGTGATGTTTCAGATTTTTTTTGTGGATCTGACAAAATTTGATCCTTTGTTTTTATTGACGTTTACATCTGCATTTGGCAATTACTTACAATAAACGCCAGTCTGTCAGAAATCATGCTACAGAAAAACACAGCATGTCATGTGACTTAACCAAAGCACATCATTGGGTACACTAAGGTCTTCTCTTTCCAACAACAAAAAAATGATGTTGGTCTTTAAGAAACAGTGGCAGGGAAATGAACATGAGTATCATGTTGTCATATGGTTACACCGTGCAGTAGAGGGTTAGGAAATATTGTTTTCAATTGTCTACAGAACAAACCTATTTGCCTAATTACCATAACTTGCTAATTAACATAGTTAAGCCTTTAAATGTCACTTTAAGCTGAATATAAGTGTCTTGAAAAATATTATTAAAATATTATTTACTGTCATCATGGCAAAGATAAAAGAAATCAGCTATTAGAGATTAGCTATTAAACTATTATGTTTAAAATGTGTTGAAAAAAAATCTTTCTGTTAAACAGAAATTGGGAACAGAATACATAGGAGGGCTAATAATTCAGCAGGGCTAATGATTCTGACTTCAACTGTACATGCTGTAGGCACTCCAGATTGTCATGAATGCCATGATTGTGGATTAAAGGTTATATATTGTAAGTAATATTCAGTTTCTTGCACTAATTTCACGCTGTGGTTCATAAGACAGGAAATGTTGGCATTTTTTAAATCACTGAATTTTCACAGAATTTTCTGCAAAAAAAAAAAAAAAAAAAAATCATCTTTAATGTTCTACTGAACGTAAAAGTCACCTATGTTTTAGATAGACCGAGGCTGAAATTAACAGCAAACTTTCACCTTTTTTTCTATGAACAGGATTGTACATTACATCGTTCTGACAATCATTGATGAAAACATTTTACTTACCTAAATGTGGTTTAAAGATTTATTCTCACTACTACTAGAAAATGTTTAGGTGCAGTAATGCACAGATGGATGATTATCCCGTTTGCTCAGTCCAGAGTTCAAAGGACTGCAATAAAGACACGTAGGAGCTGGTTGTAAACTTGATGTATTTATAACAAACAAAACTGTGACAATTGCATCAATTGCAGTGACAGCTATTGACATTCCCTTAAACGACTTCATGAGTTTGAAATCGTACTAGTTTTGTAAGAAACATCATATATAATAACTGTCTACATAACTGGCTTCAAGCATTCCAATATTCATGCAAAAACCTATCCCACATAGCAAAATTTCTCTGGCCCAGCTCTGGCCCACAAAATCAGCTTTGCTTGACCTAGATGCCGCTGTGAATTACGGTACATGACTGGAGTCTGGCTTCCAGACAATGGCTAAACATGGACCAAATCTGGGTCAAGTCTCAGCCAAGTTGATTCTCGAAGTGACCAGGGGTGCGTTTCTGAAAATCATCAGCCATATAAGGTCGCGGGTTAAGTTGTTACAATTATAGCTTATTGATTTGGCGTTCCCCAAATCCATCTTTCCAATGAACATTCGCAAACTGCATCACAAATTGTATGCTTGCAACTACACCTCTGGAGCTGTAGTTAGAAACATAGTTCCTGGCTGTGTTCTATTCCCAGTTATCCCTCCTATGCCCTATTCATTTCGAACATTCTAACATTTACACTTGGAATTATTAAAAAAAGCATTAAAGTCATCTCTCTTAGGTGTAATTTGCTTTCAAAGCATTTTTACAGTTCAGTTTTAGCAATTTTCATTTGTTCCTTAATTTTCTTTTCGGCTTAGTCCCTTTATTAATCCGGGGTCGCCACAGCGGAATAAACCGCCAACTTATCCAGCACATGTTTCACGCAGCAGATGCCCTTCCAGCTGCAACCCATCTCTGGGAAACATCCATAAACACTCATTCAAACTCATACACTAAGGACAATTTAGCTTACCCAATTCACCACGTTTATGGATTGTGAGGGAGCATCCAGAGGAAACCCACGCGAACACGGAGAGAACACGCAAACTCCACACAGAAATGCCAACTGACCCAGCCGAGGCTCGAACCAGCGACCTTGCTGTGAGGCGACAGCACTACCCACTGCGCCACTGTGTCGCCATTTTAGTGATCTTCAAGTTTAAAATAGCGCTCCCTTCACAGTGCACTTTAAAAACTTTAATGTCATTTTAAACACAGCCGTGTCTCATGATAAAACCTGTAGATGACCTATTATTTAAAAGCGAAAATTATGTTACGTCTCCAAAGCTTGTTAAAACAAAAAACACAGCTTACGTTAATGCTTTTAATTTAAAGTAGGTTAATTATTAAGTATCTGTACTGTAAACGACATGGGCCTGTTGGTTAGAACATCTCTGCAGTGGTTTACATGTGTCAAATTGTAAAAGTAGACTTCAAAAATAAATAAATAAATATCCTATTTAATAATAATAACCATCAACATCATTAATATTATTGTTATTATTAAAGTGGAATTTTTTATTTCCAAATAAATAATAAATATTACATTTTATTTCTTAATAGATCACCTCAATATTTATTTATTTAAATGATTTATACATGACATTAATGTTAGCTTTTGTAAGTGATTTTATGTTTTAGAATAGAGTTCATAATGATATTGGTAAAGGAAACTCTATGAGCCGTTTACATATATTTCAATTAATATGGAAAAGAAGTGCATGTTTTTACCAAAACTAATATTGGACTTTTTTTCTACATCGTTCTATTCCTAAATGATGCATTGTACTATGATCTTTTTGGATCACCGTCTTTCGGACGTAACATTAAACCGAGGTCCCGACTCTCTGTGGTCGTTAAAATCCCAGGATGTCCTTCGAAAAGAGTAGGGGTTTAACCTCGACATCCTGGCCAAATTTTCCCACTGGCCTCTGTCCATCATGGCCTCCTAACCCTTCCCATATCATAATTGCCTACATCACTGTCTCCTCTCCACCAATCAGCTGGTGTGCGGTCTGGTGCAAAATGGCTGACGTCGCATCATCCAGGTGGATGCTGCGCACTGGTGGTGGATGAGGAGATTCTCTCTTATGTGTAAAGCGCTTTGAGTGCCCAGAAAAGCGCTATATAAGATTTAAAGAATAATTGTTAGTATTATTATGATAGTTCAGCTGGGAGTTATGTTGTTGTTTGGGAAACGCACCCCGGATTGGTGGAATTTACTCAAAAATAATTAAAATGTATTTGAAATGTAGGTCCAGATAGGCCAAACTTATGTGGCCCACATATCAGTTTTTTAACATCCGTGCCAAAAACTACATTTGAATTGAGTCCCATGTCTTGTAGTTCGCCTTAAAGACCATGTCATCTCTGCCAAACCCACATGCTGTATGCCAGTGCCAAATGAATGCCTGCTGTGCCAGCTTTATGCCAAATCTGGGCCAGAATTCTTTGCTAAATGGGTGATTCAGATCGAATGAGAAATAAGAAAGAAATACGGTCATCTGTTTTTAAATCAGCAACAACAACAGCAAAACTCATCTTGATCATAACATATTAAACACAAATAAAAATTTATTCCATTTTTAAAAGTTTGGACTTTGAAAAGCAATCGTGTGAATGGATCAGTTCTTGAAGTAGGATCTATTTTTAAAGACAAACATGGTTTGAAAGATGGATTCAGCAAAAAAAAAAAAAAAAAAAAGGGGAATCCTTCCTTCATTCAGTTGAACCTGTTTTTCAGCTTTCAGTGCTGATGATCCAGTCGATCCAGCGGTTGTAGTTTCTCACTTTTGTGTAGACGCCAGGATAGTACGGAAGAGCACAGCCGATTCCCCACGACACAATGCCTTCTAGATAGCCATCACAAATGAGTGGGCCACCTGAATCTCCCTGAGAAAACAGAGTGCCACAAGATTAGATTTCTAATTAACAATTACAGTTTAGCTGAATGACTCACAATGGCTGCGTCCAAAATCGCCTACAACTCAAGTATGTACTACCTTTGAATTCGATTTTACGTCCATTAGATGCACACTTTAGAATCTCATTGGAATTAATAGGTCATCAGGTTACTTTTCGCCTACAGTTTTTCGAATACTATGAATTTGGACATACTAATCTGCTCACATAATGTTTTTCCTATACTGTACAGTAGGGAAGCATGCGATTTCAGACATTGCCAATGCTAAAGTCAGTTCTTCTTCTTCGGAAAATGGTCATTTCGTATCAGAATGTCTGTCTGTTTTTGGTCTATGTAACTCCACCCACTGCCAGTTTACCCAATTATATTCAAATAATTTAAACGTAAATGTACAGCGTAAAGCTTGATCATCAGACAAATTTGCTGCAATTGATGTCATCAATCTGGCAACCTGCGTGTGCATCAAATCAGTCAAGGAGGTGCCGGGTAAAAAAAAAAAAACTCTCTTCAATATTTTGAATTTGCTTTATAATTTCTTTACTTTATAATTCATGCACTTTATAGTGTCTGCGCTAATACTGCATTTATTCAATCATTTTCCTTTAGCTTTTTCACTTTATTTATCAGGGTTCGCCACAACGGAATGAACAACTTATCCAGCATATGTTTTACACAGCGGTTGCCCTTCCAGCTACAATCCAGTACTGGGAAACACCCATATACTCTCAAATGCACACATAGACTACGGCCAATTTAGTTTATTCAATTCATCTACTGCGCATGTGGGGAAAACTGGAGCACCTGGAGGGAAGCCCATGGCAACATGAGAACACGCAAACTCAACACAGAAATGCCAACTGACCCAGCCTGGGACTCGAACCAGCGACCTTCTTGCTATGAGGCGACACCTCTAACCAATGAGCCACCATGTTGCTTGTTAATACAACATACTTAATTTAAAATGATAGTTTTTTTCTGTGCTTTCCATTCTTTACAGTAAAAATTCTTTAAAGTGTCCTCAAGAGAAGTTACAATTCATTTAAACTAATGTTCGAACAAAATATTAAAGACTGTGTGGTCGTACACTGTTGAATGCCAGTTTTTACGGTTTAATGGGGGGGGATGCTGCAGATCCGCAGAGTGGATGCGCGCGTACTGAAGAGCGGTGTTATTGCGCGCGTATTGATCAGCTGTGTTGTCGCGTGCCTACTGAAGGGCGGGACCGAAGGTGTGCCGCGTCGCGGGGGCACTTTTGATCATTTTGAAAGGGCACTTTCTATCCAAGACTAAAAAGGGCATGTGCACTGCACAGGTTGAGCTCTATGTGCACGTGCCTGGATGTTTCCGAGTGTTGGGTTGCAGCTGACAGGGTATCCACTGTGTAAAACATATGTTGGATAAGTTGGCTGTTCATTCCGCTGTGGCGATAAAGGTTATAATATTTTTGGATTTTTCATTAGTTTTAGTTTCCATTTCGTTTTGACTTTTTGTTTTTAAATTCAGTTAGTTTTAATTAGTTTCAGAGGTAGATTTCTTAGTTTTTATTAGTTTCTATATTTTAAAAATGTCTTAGTTTTAGTTTAGTTTTTATTAGTTTTAGTTTTTTTCTAAATGAGGATATTTGTCAGGTGCAAGATTCAAAATTAACAGGATAAATATTGTATTACAAAAACTCAGTCATGAAACATGCATTCTGAGGACACATGAACACTATCATCTACCACAACCATCTACCCATCCTCAAATTCAAATACAACAGCCCACAAGATTGCAGTCTTAAGTACAATATGTGTGCAAGGCTGCTCCTGAGGTTAGACACACAGTAGTGATGGGCAGGGCCAGATTAACCAATGGGCATTATGGGCACAGCCCCAGGGGCCAGTCCGCACTTAGATTTTGCCTACTCTTCATCACGAGAAAGACAAGTGGGAAAGATTAAGGTAATAATTTTAAGTCTTTGTATTTAATGCTGTCACCGTGCTGCTGTCATGTCCACTCGTTGTTTTTGTCGCGGGAGCAACAGCGAGGATGAGCCGGCTCGATCTGGCCAGTGACAGCAGGAGAGGTGCGAAAGGGTCAAACACAAACACCTGCAGCGCGGATTATATTTACTTCTCAAAGGATTACAGTAAGATTATTTATTAAATACATTTACAAATACGAAAACAAAGGAGGTTTTTGCTATAATGTTAGTTAGTTTTGGTTAGTTTTGTATGTACACAATAGTTTCAGTTAGTTCTAGTTTTTAAAAAAAAAACTCTTGTTTTTATTTTTATTTCAGTTTTCGTTTTTTCGTTAGTTTTTGCTAACTATAATAACCTTGGTGGCGACCCCTGATAAATAAGGGTCTAAGCCGAAAGAAAAAGACAGTTCAGCCAAAAATGATAATTGTCATTATAAACTGTCAAGTCCTAAAATTTGTAGCCACCATTTTAAATAGTATTTTATTTATATTATTATTATTATTTTTTTACTATGGATGTCAATAGGTTCCAGTTTCAAACCCTCTTAAAAAGTATTATTATGTGTTAGAAAACCAACAAAAAAACTTAACAAAGATTTGGTGCCACTTGAGGATTAGGTTTTTGTTGTGAGCTGTCCCTTTAAAAGGTTCAGATTTAACAAAAGTGTCCAGATAACAAAACTGAAGTATCTATTATGTGCCTAAATGACACCTAAATTTGAACCAAACCCACAGGCTGAAGACTGAAGTCCTGAAAAGCTGTGCCATATCAGAGCTCATCTAACATTTGTCTGAATTGTCTGACCACACCTGTGTTTCCTCTGGTGGGAACTTTGGGAGGGTTTATATGGCATCATAAACAAAGGAAACTGCCCATTGTTGTGACAAAGCAAGTGTTTTTGAGGGGTCAAACAAAGTACTCAGTCAGAGCTCATACAGAAAAGGTCTAAGGGGTCAGTAAATAAGATGAATAGTGTTTATTCCAAATATAACTGACAAAAAAAAAAAAAGAATAGTATATTATCAATGTTTAATAGCCTCTTTATAAAGTCTTTCCAAAGATTGATTCTGATAAAGTTATTGAGAAAACAAATGATGTTTTTTTTCAGTGTATAATAGTCCATAGCTGATATTATTTTTACAACAGGAGTTTTTGCCATTCATCGAATCATTATAAGCCATGAACCACACAAATAAAAGGAGAAACAAAACATAACAGATTTTGTAGACAAATAGACAAATGTTCAAAAATTTAAATATTTTGAAAATGCACGTAGACCAACTTAAAGTGTCACGAAACACCAAAACACATTTTTTGAGCTGTTGACAGTCGTATATGTGTCCCACACTGCTAAAAACACTATTAGGACACGTATGTTTCATTAAAAGGGAAAATTGGTTGTTTTTGCGTTATTTCGAGCAAATTCGTACCTCTGGTTTGAAACTAATTTTTGAAGCTGCGTAACGACCATGAGATCTTAACGTGTATTCCAGCATATGGACTGGCTGTCTCTACCTGGAAGTACCTTGTGACGTATCTGAGTGTGCTGTATTCATTCATGAGAAAGACTTGGTTCAAACCAATCAGCGTGCTTTATTGTGTATGCATGAGCGCTTCGAAGACAGTTTTTACCTGTTACAGTGTTCTGACGCTGTATTGTGTTACCAAGCGGGAGAACAAGAATAGTTTGGAGATACGGGTCATCAGTGTTGCTTTTATAATTTGCTGCAGTGAAGGTTTTGTTTTCATTTTCCCTCTATGAGAGCGCAGCTGGACTCACGTGTGGATTACAGTGCACGCAACGCGCCATAGAAAAACATGTCTAAGGAACATTGTTTACCCGAGAGCTTTTCTCATCTGGAAATGGTGAAATTCGGATTTGCTGCTCGTCTGCTTTTAATAAAGACGCGGCTCCAGTTGGTGTTGATTGTCCTGTCTCTACAGATTTGGTAAGTCATGGATCAGTGGTCTTTGTTTGTTTATTCAGAGGCAAGGTTAGTTCGTATGGTCAGCAGTACTCTTTCAGTGTTTAAAGACGGACCTTAGTCAGATGATTTCTAAGTTAATAAAGTTTACTGTACATTAACATCACTACAATATTATGGACTGGAAAATCTGCTGTAAATGCTGCTCTCCGAGTATAAACATGTAAGTACCACAATCAAACTTATCGTCGTGTAGGATTTTTGCCGCATTTTGTGACAGAATAACACACACGGCTTTCTGACGCTACCTACACGCTTACATCAATTCCTCAAATCAAATATCTCTTTTGTCACGAGGGGCATGAATGAAATTCCTGAATGAAAGAGCCAAACTACCCGAAAAGTTCACCATTTAATAATTTAGCAAATAATTGGCTTATTGATGTCCGTGTAAACACAGTCACTGTCTTTCTCCCCTGCGTCTGTGTGTTTGTTTTGCTTCTGTGAAAATCAGCGTGTGCCCCAAACCGACACTCCCATTTTTATGCAAATTTTTACAGACCTTCCCTCTTTCCCTCCTCCAACACTTGCTCCTAAACAGAGCTGGACACACCCACTTTCCTGACTTTTTCCAAAGTAGAAGTGCGAAAAAACCCTGCTGAAACTAGGGGGTTTCATGGCCCTTTAACTATATCATCTGTGGCACTTTATAGAAGTGGGTGGAGCTAAAAACTCCATTTTGATGTGCTTTGCTCGCTGTACCTCTCTTATTGGTGGAATTTCTGAGCAACCGGAGGAAACCCATGCCAACACGAGGAGAACATGCAAACTCCACACAGAAATGCCAACTGGTCCAGCTGGGACTCAAACCAGCAACCTTCTTGCTGTGAGGCGATAGCGCCATCCACTGTGCCACCGTGCTGCCACTTTAATATTTTAATATAATTTTTTTTTTTTAGAAAATGCTTCTTTATTTAAGAATGTTCAGATATTTGGACTAAAAACAAGATAAAAAGAATAGCTTTTTTTCCCTCTCTGTTGCATTTAAACCTCATCTGATTACCTGGCATGAATCTTTTCCACCGAAACGTGAGCCAGCACAAATCATGTTGTCGTTGACTCTGTAGTAGTAGTATAACTGGCAGCTGCTGAAGATTTCCACATCCACCGCGCGCAGAATAGGTGACAGATAGAAGTTGTAAAGCCGCGTCACTCCCCATCCGCTCACAGTGCAGCTGCTTCCTCCAGCCAACTCTGGTGTGTCTGCGGTGGGCAACAGCGCTGGCTGAACATACGCATTTATCTGTGCTGGAGCAGTGAGCTGAGGAAAAATAAATATTCAGTCTTCATTAGGCATGGGACGATAATCGGTTTCAAGGTTTACTGTGGTTTAATTTTGTGTTTTTTTATCTATTTGTCATTGATTTGTTTTATTTTTTACTATTTTATTTAGTTTTTTAGAAGAACAGTATATCCAGCAGATAAGGACACTTTATATCAAAAGCTAGTCAGCACACAATTCTGCAAACATTAAATAAACAACTCGCTTATAAGCCAACATCAAAACATGCTCTGGACCTGACCAGTGTTGTGCCTTACTTAATGTCCAAAGAAAATAAAGATATCCAAAGAACAAAGTTGTAAAGAAATCTGTGTTTTTGAAACTAACGAAGAAAGCTGAAGTCTGTGATTTGTTTTATTTGGAATATTTAAGTAGTATTTTTTAAATATAAAACCAAATAAATTTATACTACTGATACAAATTTTGAGATCTGTTTTTTTTAATCCTAAATAAATTGTATACAAAGAAATGTTATGTAAATAGCATAAACAAATAAAAAAGTAAGATGAATAATAATACATTTTCATAAAAATGCATTTTCCATGTGAACATATATTAAATTGTCATTGAAATTGTCATTGAATTTGTCATTGAATTTTAAGGTTTATATATACAGTCAAGCCCAAAATGATTCATAACCCTGGAAAATTCTGACTTAAAGTTTTTGTTCGAATGTAAATAAAAGCTGAAAAAATATGTATTTTTTCCACAATTATGCCTCTTATTATTATTGTTATTATTATTAATAATAATATTAATTAACAACAACAACAACAACAACAACAACAATAATAATAATAATAATAATAAGAATAATAATAATAATAATAATAATAATAATAATAATAATAATAATAATAATAATAAACAAATTGCTGGTTGAATAAAAGTAACTTAAAAAGTAAGTCTTTAAATAACTTTACTTGAAGTAACCTTGAGCAACCTGAAGTAACTTCAAATAATTTCAGCCTTTACTCTGTATAGGTGTGTGCATGTGCTTCAATCCATATGCATTACAGTACAAATTATTTTAATATCAAACAGATATCAAATAGAAGGATTCATCAGGCATCAAATAGAAGGATTCATCTGTAGTTTTGAGCATTTGTTAGTGGATTTCTTACCTTAATAATCATGATGTCATTGTTAAAAGTTTTCGGATTGTAGGCAACATGACTGAACACTTTGGCCACAGTACAAACTTGCTCAAATCCCTCTTCTACAGCGAGATTGTGCTCACTCAGCACCACCTGAATCACACTGGCCCTGTTCTCCCGAATACAACACAACATTCAGATTTATTTTGTGTGAGTGAATACATTCAATTAAAGTAAAATGCCTATGTTGTTTTACTGAGCAAATCTACAGTGGTGGTCAGCATAAATGAGTACGACTAAATACTGTAGACCTATCTGAAAATAATTACTGTATTTATTATTTAATTTTACTTATATTATTGTATTCTTTATTATTACTTAATACTGTCTAGATCACAGGTGTCCAACTCAGTTCCTGGAGAGTCACGGCTTTGCACAGTTTAGTTCCAACCCTAATTAAACACACTTGATCTAATTAACCAAACTAATTAAGTTCTTCAGGTTTGTTTGAAACCTACAGGAACCTACTGGTCATACAGCAATTTTCGCCCCATAGACTTTCATTCATAAGCATGTGATTGTGACAGACTGGAATTGCAAGCTTGTGCGACAAATTTCGAAGTTAGTTGTGTTGTAAAGTTGTGGTTAAAAATAAAAATAGCATCACATGATTGAGTGAAACCGAAGATCAAAACACGACCTCTCTGTACAGAATAGTGTGTTGGAGCAGGGTTGGAACTAAACTGTGCAGGCCTGCGGCTCTCCAGGAAATGAGTTTGACACCCCTGGTCTATGGGATCTTATGCAAGTTATTGTGCACATCCTGCTTATTTGCTTTTCATTAGATTAGGCAGTACCAATAACAAAAGCTTTTCTAACAAAATAATTGTAAAAGATCATATTGCATAAATATGTCCATTTACCTGAATAAAATATTATGAAATTATGAACAGGAAAAAAAGGAAACTATATTAAATAACTCTTTTAAAGATATTTTTTCCTAGGTTGTAATTTCTTTTAAATGCATTGTTTGAATTTAAATGTATTATTTATGCTTATCCTAAAATTCTACACAATGCTAAGTTAATAAATCAGTTTTTAAAATGCAGTGATACATACAGTTGGAGTCAGAAGTATTATAATACCCCTGGAGATGACCCCTTGCAGCCTTCCACTTATCATTTCTCCATTGCAAAACTAGGTAAGTACATATATTTTGTTATTATTTTAAATTTCTTTTAGTGTCTGGAATTTAAAATGTAATGGAAACAAAAAAAAAAAACTCTATTATTTAAAACTGTTTGTTATTTATTATTAATAGTAATTAATAATAGAGCTATAATAGTAGCAATAGTATACTACCAGAATGGAAACATTAAAATGACATTTAGTCAAAATAACACAATGCATTGGGTTAAAATAACCCATAGTTGGCAAGGTGCTATAATAACCTATAGCTGGGTTATATGTTGGGGTATTTTTAATCCAACTATTTTACCTGCGTAGAATGTCAAATTTATATTAGAAAGTCGGAAAAAAATGACCGTAAAATAGTTTATTTTTTGATTTATTTTTATTAAAACAGCTTTAATTTCAGCCCAAATAAAATAAATTTGACATTCTACGCAGTTAAAATAGTTGGGTTATATGTTGGGGCATTTTTAACACACCTATTTTAACTGCCTAGAATGTCAATTTTATAATAGACAATCAGGAAAAAAATTAACATATATATATATATATATATATATTTTTTTTTAATTATTATTATTAATTTTAATTAAAACAGCTTTTATTTCAACCAAAAATAAATTTGACATTATACACAGTGAAAATACTTGGGTTATATGCATTTTTAACCCAACTATTTTAACTGTGCAGAATGTCCATTTTATATTAGTTTGGCTGGAATAAAAGCTGTTTTAATTAAAAAACAAAACTATTTAAGGGTCAATATTCTTAGGCCCTTTACGATTTGCTTTCAGATTGTCTACAGGAACAAATCACTGTTATCCAATGACATGTTATATTATCCTAAGCTACAGTTAACCTAGTTAGGGCTTTAAATTGCACTTTAATCTGAATACTGGAATCTTGCAAAATAACTGGTAAAACATTATGTACTGTCATCAAGGCAAAGACCAAATATAATAATAATAAATAATAAATAAATAATTTCTAATAACTAATTTGTTTAAAAATGCTTTGAAAACTGTCTCCATTAAACAACACTTGGGAAATATATTTTTAATGAATTAAAAATTTCACTGGGGGCTAATAATTTAGACTTTATCTTTATAAATTGTACAAATTCACAAAAAAATGAAAGCAATATTTATTCAAAGGCAGTGTATTCATTTACGATGGCCACTGTAGACTGATGAAGTGTGTATTCAGGCTGCAGTACATACGGTCTCCAGCAGTGGGCAGCAGTCAACACCCACTGCGGCTGAATCAGTGTTCCTCCACAAAAATGCTTTCTGTCCACCTGAAGAGACACCTGGTACTTGATGGAGTAAGGCACGACCTCCTGACCCCCGATAATCCTTTGTGAGAATGCATCTAGTCAAAAAAAAAATAAAACAAAAAAACAAAAGTACAGCAATAAATTTAGTGTTGTTAAATGCATTTAAAATGTGATTAAAACGTGACTTTTTAAAATCCTGATATATAACTTATTGATGAATCAGGAACTTTTTACATGCAAATTCTTCCTTAATAATATGCATATTACACACACACACACACACATACGAAAAGATTCATTGAATTTACTCAATTTATTAAGATAATTGGTTGCAAACAATTTATATAGGCTAAATTTAACCAAACAAATTAAGTTGAACATTACTAAATTTAATTTGTTTGTTTAAATTCAGCCCATATAAATTTGCAAGCAATTTTTAAAAATGAAGTAAATCCAATGAATCATTTTATCTTTTTATTTTACATATCTAATATAAAAATCCATCGCTTACCTCTGACCATTACAGCAAGCACAAGAAATACCCACAATAACTGAGCCATTCCAGCAGCGCTGAAATAAAATAAAATAAGTACAAATTATTGCAAAAAAAAGTTTTTATATCTGCTTGAATCCTTTAATAGAATCCCATTACAGTTTTTACAAGAGTGTATAAACATCTGGCAATCATAAAAATCTCACTGGTGGATTTATTAATGCTTTTTAACTGATTTGTTTCATTTGTTTTCGGGTGATATGTCCAGATTTGCATACAAACTGCACTGAAACAACGTTATACTACAGAGTCTACAAATGAAATAGAGATCAGATCATTTGAGATGAGCTCAAATGGCTGAAAACACATGAAAAAACTAAACAAAATGCAGTTTTGCATCAACAAACTGTCTAACTTTACCCTTCCTTCATTTTATACTTCCGCAATCTCCTTATATTTTCAACATTAAAGGGATAGTTCACCAAAAACTGAAAAATCTGTCATCATTTACTTGCTTTAAACCATTTTTAGTTTCTTTTTTTCTGTTGAACACGAGGATATTCTGAAAAATGTTAAAAATCTGCAACCATTGACTCCCAGAGTATTTAGTCTAATGGAAGTCAATAGTCACATACAGTGCTTAGCATAATTGAATACACCCCATTTTGAAAATGAATATTTTTATCTATTTCTCAGTGAACAAT
This sequence comes from Danio rerio, assembly GCF_052040795.2. Taxonomy (NCBI): domain Eukaryota; kingdom Metazoa; phylum Chordata; class Actinopteri; order Cypriniformes; family Danionidae; genus Danio; species Danio rerio. The sequence continues at coordinate 40,723,089 of NC_141043.1, read as the reverse complement.
GTATTTTGGTGCATTTACAGGGCATCTGGAAAGTATTCATATTCACTTTTTCCACATTTATTTTATGTTACAGCCTTGTTTCAAAATGGATTAAATTCATTTATTTCCTCAAAATTCTACACACAATACCCCATAATGACAATGTGAAAAAAGAGTTTTTTTTAATTGTTGCATATTTATTAACAATAAAAAACCTGAAAAATCACATGTACATAAGGATTCACAGTCTTTGCCGTGAAGCTCTAAATTGAGCTCAGGTACATTCTGTTTCCACTAATCATCTTGAGATGTTTCAGCAGCTTAATTGGAGTTCACCGGCAGTAAATTCAGTTGATTAGACATGATTTGAAAAGGCATACACCTGTCTATATAAGGGCCCAGGGCTGACAGTGCATGTCAAAGCACAAACCAAGCATGAAGACAAAGGAATTGTCTGTATACCTCCGAGACAGGATTGTTGCTCTGAAAGGGCCAATGAGCACAGCCTCCATCATCCGTAAGTGGAAGATGTTTGGAACCACCAGGACTCTTCCTAGAGCTGGCCGGCCATCTAAGCTGAGTGATCAGGGGAGAAGGGCCTTAGTCAGAGAGGTGATCAATAACCTGATGGTCACTCTGTCTGAGCTCCAGCGTCCTTCTGTGGAGAGAGGAGAACCTTACAGAAGGACAACCATCTGTGCAGCAATTCACCAATCAGGCCTGTATGGTAGAGTGGCCAGACTGAAGCCACTCCCTCCTGGAATTTGCCAAAAGGCATCTGAAGGACTCTCAGACCATAAGAAACTAAATTCTCTGGTCTGATGAGACTCAAATTGAACTCTCTGGAGTGAATGCCAGGCGTTACGTTTGGAGAAAACCAGGCACCGCTCATCACCAAGCTCATACTATCCCTACAGTGAAGCATGGTGGTGGCAGCATCATGCTGTGGGGATGTTTTTCAGCAGCAGGAACTGGAAGACTATTCAGGATAGAGGGAAAGATGAATGCAGCAGAGTATGTACAGAGACATCCTGAATGAAAACCTGCTTCAGAGTGCTCTTGATCTCAGACTGGGGCGACGGTACTTCTTCCAGCAGGACAATGACCCAAAGCACACCACCAAAATATCAATGGAGTGGCTTCACAACACTGTGAATGTACTTGAGTGGCCAAGCCAGAGCCCAGACCTAAATCCTATTGAACATTGAAAATGGGTGTACACCGTCGCTTCCCATCCAACCTGAAAGAGCTTGAGAGGTATACTGCAAAGAGGAATGGGCAAAAATTCCCAAAGACAAGTGTGCCAAGCTTGAGGCATCATATTCAAAAAGACTTGAGGCTGTAATTGCTGCCAAAGGAGCATCAACGAAGCATTGAGCAAAGGCTGTGAACACTTATGTACATGTGATTTTTCAGGTTGTTCAGGTTCAGGTTGTCGCTCCTAACCTTATTTAAAAATTTTTTTAAATGTATTTTCCAATTTTATTATTGTGTGTGATAGTAATTTCAGTTTGTTTATGGAGGAAGAGATAGAAAAAATTATTTGTTTACATTTTTCTATAAAAATATCTTGCTATTTCTGTAAAAGTGTAATAAACAGAGCAACAACAACAACAACATCACTGAAAATTCAGCATGTGAATGCACATTTTCTTAACATGCTCATTTTTTCCCTGGATTTTAGTCAATTGAAATAGGAAATCAGTATCCAATCGACCAATTTTGCAGATAAAAATATCCGAATCAGCCTTTAAAAAATCAAACCGGTGCATCACTACTCTCAGTTGTATATTTCACAATTCACTTTCTCTTTCTCTCTCTTTCCTTTTTGCCAAATGGGATCTTGAGCTTTGCTGTATATAATTCTAAATCCACAATGTTCAATCAATTAAGAATAATAAAAGATATGTGCTAATGCATTTGTACTGTGCATACAGTAAGATGAGAAGGAAAAGGGAAATAAAACTTACCAGTAATGATTCCTCGCCTCCCGAGCCTTGAATGACCTCCAACTGTTGATGTCTGTTCTTCCTGAAGAGCTTTTATATTGACACAATATCCATGTCAGATTGCTTTTGTGGGCCTGCTGTATAATAATCCCACAGTATAACAAGCGGTGACCTAGTCTTTAACCAAGGCGAAGCCCAACAGTGTCATGTTTATCTGATTTTCGGCTCTTTATTTTGGCTTTATTGTGTGCTGGTGTTTTCGAACAACACCCTGTTCAGTCATTTCAATGGTAGCATTAAATTCAAGAACTGGGTATTGTTGATTAAAAAGCGGAGCAAAATAGTTACGTAGTTGGAACAGGTAGTGTTCACCCAAAACTGAAAATTCTGTTCTCATTTACACACCCTTTACTTGTCGCATGCCTGCTTGAGTTTCTTTCTTCTGTTTAACACAAAAGAAGAGATTTTGAAAAAACCCAGGCTCCATCTAATAATGTACCCCATATACATTTCTGGAGATGTTTTTTTTTTTTTTTTTTTTTTGCAGTTTTTGCAGTTTTTGCTTTGCAAGTCCAACAGAAACCGCTGTGTACGCTTGAGATCTCAAATTTGATACATTTATGCCGTTCCCGGCTGCTCTTCTCTTGTAAATCCACCAGAGTCCGCTGTCAACTGACTGACCAGACACGTGCACAGATAGGGCTCAACCTTAACCTTTCTCTTGGATGAAAAGTGCCTGTCAACCCCCCCCCCCCCCCCCACCCCCTCCCCCTCCAAAAGTTCTCGATCTTCATTTCCCTCTCCTGATTTTTACCACATTTTCACCCTGATATTTACTTGTTTATTTATTTATTGTTTATTTAGATTTTAGTTTTTGTCTTATCTGTTTTCTGGAACCGTTCTTCACCAGACTCATCAACTACTATCTGTAGCTCAAGTCCACCAACATATGCGGCGAGCCACTGGACTAACTGGTATCAGTGGGAAAGCCGTCTATATGGAGATAAACAGTCAGCTGCTGGCACCATGCCTCGTATCTCAACTGCCTCGTATCATTCGCTTTAAAGACGAAATGCAGCCATAAGTAGCTCTGGCTACAAAATTTGCGATCTCCAGAAATGTATATAGGGCTACGTTTTACGAATAAGCCTATGTTGTATTTTAAAGGAAGCTGAAAACCTGTAACTAGTGGTCTGCATTTCCGTGGCTGTACCGCGGGAGCCGCGGGACCCAACCAGATTTCTTGCGCTGCAGGAATAAATTTCTGAGTAAAGTGCGGAAGCGGTAACTGGTGTAATTAAAACAGGAGCAGGCGGTCTAACAATATTGCTCCTGACTCCCGAGCGAGCATGCGTATGTATGTGTGTGAATGAGAGAGCTTGATGCTGTGTGTTGCTTGTTTGTTGCTGTCTATGTGTGTGTGTGGATGTGTGTGAATGAGAGCGTGATGCTGTGTGTCGCTTGTTTGTTGCTGTCTGTGTGTGTGTGTGGATGTGTGCGAATGAGAGCTTGATGCTGTGTGTCGCTTGTTTGTTGCTGTCTATGTGTGTGTGTGGATGTGTGCGAATGAGAGCGTGATGCTGTGTGTCGCTTGTTTGTTGCTGTCTATGTGTGTGTGTGGATGTGTGCGAATGAGAGCGTGATGCTGTGTGTCGCTTGTTTGTTGCTGTCTATGTGTGTGTGTGGATGTGTGTGAATGAGAGAGCGTGATGCTGTGTGTCGCTTGTTTGTTGCTGTCTATGTGTGTGTGTGGATGTGTGCGAATGAGAGCGTGATGCTGTGTGTCGCTTGTTTGTTGCTGTCTAAGTGTGTGTGTGGATGTGTGTGAATGAGAGCGTGATGCTGTGTGTCGCTTGTTTGTTGCTGTCTATGTGTGTGTGTGTGGATGTGTGTGAATGAGAGCGTGATGCTGTGTGTCGCTTGTTTGTTGTTGTCTATGTGTGTGTGTGGATGTGTGTGAATGAGAGCGTGATGCTGTGTGTCGCTTGTTTGTTGCTGTCTAAGTGTGTGTGTGGATGTGTGTGAATGAGAGCGTGATGCTGTGTGTCGCTTGTTTGTTGCTGTCTATGTGTGTGTGTGGATGTGTGTGAATGAGAGCGTGATGCTGTGTGTCGCTTGTTTGTTGCTGTCTATGTGTGTGTGTGGATGTGTGTGAATGAGAGCGTGATGCTGTGTGTCGCTTGTTTGTTGCTGTCTATGTGTGTGTGTGGATGTGTGCGAATGAGAGCGTGATGCTGTGTGTCGCTTGTTTATTGCTGTCTATGTGTGTGTGTGGATGTGTGTGAATGAGAGAGCTTGATGCTGTGTGTCGCTTGTTTGTTGCTGTCTATGTGTGTGTGTGGATGTGTGTGAATGAGAGCGTGATGCTGTGTGTCGCTTGTTTGTTGCTGTCTATGTGTGTGTGTGGATGTGTGTGAATGAGAGCGTGATGCTGTGTGTCGCTTGTTTGTTGCTGTCTATGTGTGTGTGTGGATGTGTGTGAATGAGAGCGTGATGCTGTGTGTCGCTTGTTTGTTGTTGTCTATGTGTGTGTGTGGATGTGTGTGAATGAGAGCGTGATGCTGTGTGTCGCTTGCTTGGTGCTGTGTGTGTGTTTATACAGACAGCTTGTTATAGGCTGTCTGGACCCTGTATCATGTAGCAGGGTGGTTTTTGGTTGGTGGTTGGCATCATCAACCAAACCAAAATAATATCACCAACATACCAGCCATTGGTGGAGTGGAGAGACAGTGATAGATCCAATTCGGTGGATGAGGATAATTTGGAGGCCATGATGGGTAAAGGCCAATTGAGAGAATTTGGCCAGGATGCCTGGGTTACTCCCCTACACATTAAGAGAAGTGCCATGGGGTTGTTAATGACTACAGAGAGTCAGGATTTATCGTCTCATCCAAGACACGGTGTTTACTGACACTCACTAACACCCCTTTGAACAGCAACCTAGTCTTCTCATGTGGTCTCCCATCCAGGTACTAACCAGGCTCAGCCCTGTTTAGCTTCAGTGAGTAACCGGTCGTGGGCAGCAGAGTGATATGGAAGTGACATTTCTACTATGAAAGTCAGTGGTAACAGGTTTCTAACATTTCTCAAAATATCTTCTTTTGTGTTCAACAGAAAAAAACATATTAATGTTTTAAACCACTTTAAGGAGAGTAAATAGTGAATAAATTGTAATTGTTGAGTGAACTATCCCTTTATGAAGTCAATTAAATTGTTATTGCCAGCTATCTGAAGTACTTGATTCTGATTGGTCAGTCACAACTATTGATCATTTTAAGGTATGTTATTCCAAAATAACGACAACTAAATAACATGCATGTTTGGTGCCATCTTGTGGGTGATGAATGCACAGGTTAGTGTATACTCCATCAGTTTTTTGTCAACTTTGCGTTTAATTAAAGAATTAACAAACTATTACGTCCCAGAACAATGTTTTGAGTGTGATTTTTACCATGTAGCCATGTAAAAAGCGTGATAAAATACATTCAATAAGTTGTTTTTGCAGAATAAAACCCTTTAGTCTTATACAATATAAGACGTTGGGCTGTCGATAAGCATGTTGGGCTTTATTCCGCAAAAACAACCTCCCGTATTTATCCCTATCTTATTACACAACTCTCTTACGTACATAAAATAATGTTCTGAGTATAACAGTTTATTAATTGTGTAACTAAACCGTTTGTGTAAAAAAAAAACAGCAGAAGGAGAGTGTGCTGACCTACTTATTATTCAACCACAAGATGGCACCAAAACAATTCAAAACAGTAATCTGCAATTATTACAGTATACGGCTCTCTGGAATACTTGATGCTAATTGGTCAAAGTTGACATTCCAATGTATGCTATAAGAAAAAACGACAAAGCCTGACATTCTTATCGGCAGCCAGACACAAAACAGAGGGCGAGCTTTTTTTTTTTTTTTTCCTGACAACACTTTTTTTTTTTCTGCATGCACATCCCACTTCACACATCTTCTTGTGTTCAGTGTTTGTCCTCCAGCTCTTTCTCTCCCACTCAGACTGTGGGAGTTTCAACAAAAAAACACATCAACGCTTACAAAACAGCTTAAAAGGCATCTCCTGGGGAACGTCTGACATTACAGGAGCTTTACTGATCATGAAGATAAAATCAGGCCATTTTGGGAGTGACCTGAAAATGTCTGACTTGGTTCATTTGTTTCAGCTGAAGCTTTGTTTACACATAAGCAGCATTTTATTTTTTATTTTGCTGCAAATATTGTTAGTAGGTACGTTTCAGCGCATTTTATTTTTCTTAAAGTTGTTTTAATGTTTTGTATTGTAAATTAGCACACACCTAATGTTTTGCAGAGCAACATAAAAAGTACAATTAATGTATTATTTATTAAACTAATTATTTAAATTACTTCAGTTTAACACATATTTTAAAAAGGTGAAAAGATTAGTCTAGAACAGCGGTGCCCAAACTTTTTCTAATAAAGGGCCAACAACGAAACTTGATTGAGGGCTGTGGGCCGAAGTTAAATATACCAAGCGGTATTACATTAAATGTGCCATAGATAATTTCCTACTTTATTTGCTAATATTTAAAAATAACTAAAAATGTGGCTTTAAAACATATTAATTAATGATGCAGTATCATTTTTACCCTTTTATAATTGAGTTATTATAGTAAAAATATTTACAATCCCATTTATACACAATGGAGTTCAATGCTGAACACACTAGTTGAACTGCTCTTGCCTTTGCCTTGATATGTTCTATGTTGTGTGCATTGTTGTCAATCAGTATTTACACTTTAATTAGGAAAAAGTCAAGAACCGAAGCTGATAATTATTGTAAAGCTAATTTAAAACGTTCTGCATTATTTAAATAATAAATATAAATTATTTAAGTATATATATATATATATATATATATATATATATATATATATATATATATATATATATATATATACATAAACATAACATAAATAATGAAAATAAATAAATACACTTAAAAATAAAATAAAATAAATGTATTTACATACAAGTATTATGATTAATAATATAATATACATAATATAAATGAATAACAAATAATAATATTAAATTATTAAGTAAACACAATTAAAAACAAAATAAAACAAATTTTATATAAATACAATTAAAAATAAACTAAAAATAAAATAAATGTATATACATATAAATAAATAAATAAATAAACAAACAACAAATAATAAAAATAAATAAAACACTTAAAATGAAATAAAATAAAATTAACATACAATATATATATATATATATATATATATATATATATAGCAAATAATATAAAATAATATAAAATTAAATTAAAAAATAAATACATTTTAACACACACACACACACACACACACACACACACACACACACACACACACACACACACACACACACACACACACACACACACACACATATATATATAAATTGCAAATAATGAAAATAAACAATAATGAAACAATAAAATAAAACAAAATAAATATACATAAATAAATAACTAAACTAAACTAATTCATAAATAAATAAATAAATACAATTAAAATAAAGGCTGCAGTGGGTAGCATGATCGCCTCACAGCAATCGAGCCTCGGCTGTGCCAGTTGGCATTTCTGTGCAGAGTTTGCATGTTCTCCCTGTGTTTGTGCGGGATTCCTCCGGGTGCTCTGGTTTCCTCCACAGTCCAAAGACATGGGGTATAGGTAAATTGGGTAAGATAAAATTGTCCGTAGTGTATGTGTGTGATTGAGTGTGTATGCGTGTTTTCCAGTGATAGGTTGTAGCTGGAAGGGAATCCTATGCACAAAACATATGCTAGGTAAGTTGGCTCATTGGTTCATTCCGCTGTGGCGACCCCAGACTTATTAAATTCAATTGGCAAACTAAACAAAAAACCTGAATCTTTATTATCTGGTGACATTTTTGAAATCTCTTTTAAATAAAAGCTACATAATTTATCAATTCATGCTAAAACCTCAACCGTGTGGAAACATCACTGACACCCTAATGACCATGACAACTACACAGATGGATGCTCTCAATTAAAGTGGTCAGATATTAATGGAGGCCAAATGGATGATGAATAGTCCTTTGACACACAACAGTCCCGAACTCTCCATGAAATACGTCAGAAGCTTATGAGGACGATGACAGGGTTAATCACAGAACAACAGATGAGGGAGAAAAACAGCAGCGTTCAGCACACACACATCCAGCCATGAGGAAAATAATGCTGCGTCAGATTCACAGGAGATCATTAGAAGACACGCGACAGCATCTTCATTTTTAATGATCCGTCTGAGAGATCTGGGCCAATCCCACAATTGCCTGCAGCCACCGCTAATAGGGTTTGATCTGAATATGTGAATATTTTTACTGTCTCCCAACATTGCATGTAAAAAAATATATAGTATATTAAAATATAAACACATACAGTTGAAGTCAGAATTATTAGCCCCCCTGGATTATTAACCACCCTGTTTATTTTTTCCTCAATTTCTGTTTAACGGAGAGCAGATTTTTTCAACACATTTCTAAACATAATAGTTTTAATAACTCATTTCTAATGACTGATTTATTTTATCTTTGCCATGATGACAGTAAATAATATTTGACTATATATATTTCAAGACACTTCTATACAGCTTAAAGTGACATTTAAAGGCTTAACTAGGTTAATTAGGTTAACAAGGCAGGCTAGGATAATTAGACAAGTTATTGTATAACGATGCTTTGTTCAGTAGACTATCGAAAAAATATATAGCTTAAAAGGGGCTAATAATTTTGACCTTAAAATAATAAAAAAATACTTAATTCTAGGCGAAATAAAACAAATAAGACTTTCTCCAGAAGAAAAAAATATTATCAGACACACTGTGAAAATGTCCTTGCTTTTTGAAAATTGTCACTGCTTAGTTTCAATTATCCTTTGAACAGATTAGCAGGCCTAATATTAACCGTGCGCACGTGATCATCTTTTCACTATCTCTCACGGTATGTTTCTTTTCACCTGATTTCTTTTGCTTACAGTTATTTTTTGTTAATATAGTTTAATCATAATTTTTACAATAACTTTGCTTTAATATAAGATCAACTTATATAATATGTGACAATAATAATTTTTTAAATGTAATTTTTTAAGAGCAGCTGTTAAATTAAAAAACGTGCATGTATACAGCTATATTTTGCTTGTTTTGACACATTTAAAATTTGTGGCTAAGAAAAAATGAATTATTTATTTTTGGTGTGGTCAGAGATCAATTTGGCAAGTCCTTTTGATCCCTGAAAAGTCATGTGAAATAAAAACTAATTGCAATGTGACACAACCTATTTGCTTATGCACATTGAGCAGCTCATACACAACATACAAAAAAGTGAAATGAATAAGGGGCACATGGACAACACAACATCTAAATCAAGTAATTTTAGCATGTCAAAGTCAAATTCATGCATATAAATTTTATTTTCCCAACAACAAAAGTGTGACTAGTGAAAATGTTGAGTGGCTAGTAATGTTGGAAATCGACTAGCCACAGTGGTTGGTGATCAGAAAAGTTAATATCAAGCCCTGGAGATAATGAATACAGTATGTATTTGTTTTCACATATGAATACAACAGAAACACATACAATTTTACTAACTATGTGTCCACTTTTGAGGGCTCAACACAATTTTATAAATCTAGACAAAATAGCCTGAGCTATAATGAAATCATTTAAAAATATAAAAAATCTCGGATATAATCAAAACATTAAATAAACCAATATAAAACAAATAAAAGCTATAACGATTTAGGAATAAACAGTGTAATATAAATTAATCAACCGCTTTAAGCCATTTTGAACTTTATTTTTACAAAGGCCTATCTGAAAAAAAAGATTTTAGATATTTTCTAAAAACAATAAACAACGGAGTTTATTATAATTTTATTATTTTATAATAGTATTTGGATGCGAGAATATTAATCATCAAATTAATATCAAATTGTGTGAACAGCATTTTTTTTTTTTACAAACGAATTGGGAAAAACTGCAGGTAAAAATGTGATTATGACATCAAATGTTTTTATATACAGTTGAAGTCAGAATTATTAGCCCCCCTGAATTATTAGACCTCTTATTTATTTTTTCCCCAATTTCTGTTTAATGGAGAGAAGATTTCTTTCAGCACATTTCTAAACATAATATTTTTAGTAACTCATTTCTAATAACTGATTTATTTTATCTTTGCCATGATGACAGTAAATAATATTTTACTAGATATTTTTCAAGACACTTCTATACAGCTTAAAGTGACATTTAAAGGCTTAACTGGGTTAATTAGGTTAACAGGTTAGGGTAATTAGGCAAGTTATTGTATAACTTATTATTGTATAATTTTGTCCCTAAAATAGTGTTTAAAAAAATCAAAAACTGCTTTTATTCTAGCCGAAATGAAACAAGTAAGATTTTCTCCAGAAAAAAAAATAATATAATCAGACACACTGTGAAAATTTCCTTGCTCTGTTAAACATAATTTGGAAAATATTTTAAAAAGAAGAAAAAAATTTGAAGTGGGCTAATAATTCTGACATCAACTGTAACGTGGTAAAATTAAAAAATGAAATTAATCATCGCGAGAAAGTAATCACATTATTTGCTACAACATCAAAACATATTCTTGCAAAGGTGAAACAAATGATGTCTTAGAAGTCAAAAAGAGTGAATTTGCGGAGTGGAAGTCATGGAAAATGGAGTGGATGTTCTTGGCTGGTGGACGATGAGCAAACAATCCCACCCAAAATATGTTAAATCGCTAAAGCTACAGTGGATTCAAAAAAATGTTCCTCCACAAAAACACGTTTACAAAGCCTAATTTCATTCGCTGCTTTCATCATTCATTCATCAAGTTTAAATGTGACTAACAAAAAGCATCACTGCAGAAGGACCAACCCAAACCAAAAGACACGTAATATCCAAGAGTATTTTAACTTTTAGAATTAAACTTGAAAAACGACACCAATGCCATGCCGTACTCGGTTCTATTTGCTGTTTGTTCAAACTACTTATATAAAATGAGCCGAAACAACATGACTCTTCAGTTTTTATTCACAGAAACTTGTTTTATGTGCAATCCACTTAAATTTGTAAAAACTTATCAAATCAATTGTGTGGACCCCAGCTTTTTTTTTAAAAAGTGTACTGATACTACTGATCCAGTGATTTTACAGTGTACTCATCCTCCCAAAATCAGACCCAAGACAAAAGATCACAGGGTTTTCGGTTAAGCGAGTCTCAATTATATATTGTCCGTGTTCTCAGACGACATTGGGGCCTTGGAGACTGAAATAGAAACTAGGAAACCTGATAATGCGGAGGTGAAGCTTTCTTCCGCAGGTGAGGAATCCGAGCAGCAGAAGCAGAGCCGTCGTCAGTGTGTTTCTGTTCGTCTGTGAGTCTCCATCATCAGTCATGAATCTGCTGCTGCTGCTGCTCTGTGTCCTGCTGGAGATCCTGGCCGTCAGCTGTGAGTACAGAGCAAACATTACCATGCATACATACGCACATTTAAAAATTCCCATTGGCATCTTAAAATTTTAATTAATATATTTCACATCAAAATGTAGAAGACGATGTTGTTAAAGTTAATGCAAAAAAAAAAAAGTAAAAATGTAGTTTGTTAAATGGTGTATTGTAATTTTAGAACAAATATAGAAAGAGAAAACATTTTGGATTCAATGTGTAAAAAAAAGTCACACGGTTGAAATTTTTATTTATACCATAGCAACAATACTAATATACAAAGCTAATAATGTGTAATGTAAAATATAATATATATTTTAACAACAAAATATGTGCCTTTTCTGTACCTAAAATTAAGTTAGGATGTCAACAGATTGTGTCTCAGAAATTCCTTGAAATATATTTAGCAATATTTAGTAAAATTGTAAGAATAAACATGTATTAATTAAAATTAATCTATTAAATTTTTCATTTAAATAGTTTGTTACACTATTTAAAAAATCAATTGAAAAGAGCTGAATCTTTTGGTTGAGAAAAAAAGTTAGCAAAAAATAAATAAAAATAAATAAAAATAAACATGAATAAATGAACGAAAGAACGAAAGACAGAAAGAAAGAAAGAAAGAAAGAAAGAAAGAAAGAACAACTGAATAAATAAATAAATTTATTATTTTATTTATTAATTTTCCTTCAGCTTAGTCATTGATTCATTTTTTCATTTTCTTGTCAGCTTAGTCCCTTTATTAATCTGGGGTCACCACAGCGAAATGAACTGCCAACTTATCCAGCACATTTTTACCCAGCGGATGCCCTTCCAGCCGCAACCCATCTCTGGGAAACATCCACACACATTCACACACACACACACTACGGACAATTTAGCCTACCCAATTCATCTGTACCTCATGTCTTTGAACTGTGGGGGAAACCGGAGAACCTAGAGAAAACCCACGTGAACACAGGGAGAACATGCAAACTCCACACAGAAACGCCAACTGTGCTGTGAGGCGACAGCACTACCTACTGCGCCACTGCTTCGTCCCTTCAGCTTAGTCCCTGATTTTAAATAAATAAATAAATAAACAAATGAATAAATAAATGAAAAAAATAATAAGGTAAATAAATGAATTAACTTTTCTTCAGCTAAGCCCTAATAAATAAATAAATAAATAAATAAATAAATAAATAAATAAATAAATAAATAAATAAATAAATAAATAAATAAATAAATAAACAAATAAATGAACAAATACTTGTATTTATTCATTAAATTTCCTTTGGCTTAGCCCCAGACTTTAAACAAACAAACAAACGAACGAACAAACGAATGAATAAATAAATACTTTTATTCATTCATTTTCCTTAGTACCTAATTTTAAATAAATAAATAAACAAATAAAAGAATGAACAAATAATGAAGTAATTTAATTAATTAATTAATTCATTAATTAATTAAGTCATTAAACAATTAATTCATCAATTATTCCTTATATTTTCCTTCAGCTTAGTCCCTGATTTTAAACAAAAAATAAACATAATAATAAGAATAATAAATTAATTAATGCTCCAGGGACAAATGAGTTTTCGCTGAGGCCAGCTTTTAGCCTCCACCGCTGAGACTGCAGCTCTGCACAAGACTTTTAGCCAGCGGAGAAATTAAAATGGTCTTGCCTAACTGAGTCTGGTTCTCTCAAGGTTTTTTTTCTTCACTCTCCTATCAGGTGAAGTTTTTTTTGCCTCTCCGCTGTTGCCGCTGGCTTGCATGGTTCAGGATTGGTAGAGCTACGCATGGATGAATTTGCTCTTCAGTGTTTGGACTCTAAGTAATGACTTTAAACCACACTGAACTGAGCTAAACTGAGCTGAACTTAAACACTAAAAACTGAACTACACTGTTCCAGTTACTATGATCATTTATGTGAAGCTGCTTTGACACAATCTACACTGTAAAAGCGCTATACAAATAAAGCTGAACTGAATTGAATTAATAAAGTAAATGAATAAAGCAAATAAATAAACAAACAAAAAAAATGTTCCTTTAGCTAAATTTTATTAATTTAATAATTAATGAATTCATTCCTGATTTTAAATAAATAAATAAATACTTTTTAAATAAAAAATAGTAATTTAATTTAATTTAAATAAGTTATGTAAATAAAGTAAATTAATAGGATTAATAAATAAAGTAACTAACTAAATAAATAAATACATTTATTTTCATTTGGCTGATCCTTGATTTAAACAAATAAATAAATAATTTAATTAATTAGGTAAATAAAGTTAATAATAAATTAATAAATTGATAAAGTAAATTAAATAAATAAAATTTATTTTCCTTCAGGTGATCCCTGATTTAAAATAAATAAATAAATAAATAAATAAATTAATTTTATTTATTCATTCATCTTCAGCTCTGTCACTGATTTTAAATAAATAAATAAATAAATTTTTTTTTTTTTAAATTATTAATTTATTAAGTAAATAAAGTAAATTAATAAATAAAGTAACTAACTAACTAACTAAATAAATACATTCATTTTCATACGGCTGATCCCTGATTTAAACAAAAAAATAAATAATTTAACTAATTAAGTAAATAAAGTTAATTATAAATTAATAAATTGATAAAATAAATAAATAAATAAAATTTATTTTCCTTCAGGTGATCCCTTATTTTAAATAAATAAATAAATAAATAAATATATACATTTTATTTATTCATTCATCTTCAGGTTTGTCCCTGATTTTAAATAAATAAATAAATTATAAATAAATAACATTTTTTTTTATTTAAAAATTTTTATTAATTTGTTAATAAATAAAGTAAATTAATAAAGTAACTAACAAACTGAATAAATACATTCATTTTCATTTGGCTGATCCCTGATTTAAACAAATAAATAAATAAATAATTTAATTAATTAAGTAAATAAAGTCAATAATAAATTAATAAATTGATAAAGTAAATAAATAAATAAATAAATAAAATTTGTTTTCCTTCAGGTGATCCCTGATTTAAAAATAAATAAATAAATAAATAAATGTAATTTATTCATTCATCTTCAGCTCTGTCCCTGATTTTAAATAAATATGTAAAATAAATTAATAAAAAAAGACTTACTTTAAGATTTGCTTGTCAGATTTGTATCTTGAGAATAAGACCCAAAACTCCACATTTTATTACTTTTACTCAGTGTTACACAATTAACACTAAAACCTAATACAAACACAAATAAACTCCAGAACTCAATAATTAAAATGAAAATGCTTGACCAATTTTTTTCTACGTGTGGCTGAAGTTTTGTCAGTGGTATGATTTATTGTATAATACAAATACGTGAACAAACCACCGTTTTGTTTCACTGATGGATGAGCCCTTCATCCTGACAGCCCTGATCTGAATGCATCTTCACTGAAGGAAATCAGGATCGTTTTTCATTTTCAACAAAACCCCCGCCGAAACGCTTGAACATGCGTGCGAGATCAATTAATCCATCTGACACTAAAGTTCAACACTGTTTACTCTTTTATTCCGCTAAAGTCAATGACTCAGCAGCAAACAAAAGATGAACATAACCTGTTCATTTGTGGGAATTGAAAATATAATATTTCCTCACGTTGAAAACTTCAGCTCGCTGCTAATCCTCGTGAGGTGCTCATTCAATCAAGGTTATATAATCTGCTCAATGCAGCGCGTATACATTTCACAACGTTTCACACGGGCTATTATTGTATAGGATTACTTGAACGGTAGTATGTACAACTGGCTAATTGTTAGACGACAATCAATATACCCAAGGGCCGCTTGTATGCTGGAGTTAACACTAACATCATCGTTTAAGCCAAGACACAGCAGGAGAAAAAGGTAAAGATTTACTGTAACTAATACTTATTATATTAACATAATTCCTTAGCTGATTGATTACACTAAAGATAGCAAAAAAAAAAAATATTATTATGATTAAATGTTTTGTGCTTTGTTGTATTACAAATGGTACACAGCAAAATCCTCTGAGTAAAATTTACAGTTTAGAGAGTATTTGGTCCCTCTTTAAATAAGTGCAAACAGGTCGGTAATAAGTAAAGCTGCTGTTTGCTGAGCTGCTTATTGTTTGATTTGATCCTTTGCTGAGATTTTGAGAGATTCAATGTATTATATTTTAGCCGATTTCATTCAAGGCTGTGACTAAAGTCAGTTGTAGTTTCTCTTCTGTTTCTGCTTATTAACAGCAGGTGTTCATCATCCGTGCTCAATCATCACCTAATTAATCCTTTCATTATCTGATTAACTTGAGTAACTTTAACTCAATTTAGAGAGGGACCAAATACTATCTAAACAGGGGTGTCCAAACTCGCTCCTGGAGGGCCAGTGTCCTGGAGAGTTAATATCTAACTCACTTCAACACACAGGTTATCTAGTAAGAGCTTGATTAGCTGGTTCAGGTGTGTTTGATGACAGTTAGAGCTAAACTCTCCAGGACACCGGCCCTCCAGGACCAAGTTTGGACACCCCTGGTCTAAACTGAGTAACGTTTACTCAGAGGATTTTGCAGTGTATATATATGTTTTTTTCCTGGTGCTCTGGGTTCCCTCACAGTCCAAAGACATATATGCTATAGGTGAATCAAATGAACAAAATTGTTCGTAGTGTACGTGTGAGAAAGAGTGTGTATGGACGGTTCCCAGTACTGGAATGCCACTGTGTAAAACATATGCTGGAATAGTTGGCAGTTTTTTCCGCTATGACGACCCCTGATAAATAAGGGACTAAGGTGGGACTAAGAAAAATGAATGAATGAATTAATTAATTCATATAAAAATTGGGCATTAACTCTGTAATTAGCATATCTAAACATAATATTTAATACACAAGTCAATTGTTCAAAATGATTTTTTATGAAAGTTTTTATGACTTTTCTTTAATTTGTTACAGTAGTAGTTGTAATATAAGTAACTTTCTGTAGTAGTAGTTGGTGTAGCACTTGTGATTTATTATTATTGTTGTCAGTTATTACTGTTGTCCTTTCTCTCTTTTTACTCTCATATTTATTATCATACATTAATAAGCATTGTTGTTACTCCCTACCTCTGACTGGTTTCTTTCTATATGTTTTATCTATATCTGTGACACTTGCTTCATTTATTGACTGTTATTGTTCCTAATGTACAGTTGAAGTCAGAATTATTAGCCCCCCTGAATTTTTAGACCGCTTGTTTATTTTTTCCCCAATTTCTGTTTAACGGAGTGCTAATTTTTTCAACACATTTCTAAACATAATAGTTTTAATAACTCATTTCTAATAACTGATTTATTGTATCTTTACCTTGATGACTGTAAATAATATTTTACTAGGTATTTTTCAAGTGACTTCTATACAGCTTAAAGTGACATTTAAAGGCCTAACTAGGTTAATTAAGTTAACAAGGCAGGTTAGGTTAATTAGGCAAGTTATTGTATAACAGTGGTTTGTTCTGTAGATTATCGAGAAAAAATAAAGCTTAAAGGGGCTAATAATTTTGTCCCTAAAATTGTGTTTAAAAAATTAAAAACTGCTTTTATTCTAGCCGAAATAAAACAAATAAGACTTTCTCCAGAAGAAAAAATATTATCAGACATACTGTGAAAATTTCCTTGCTCTGTTAAACATCATTTGGAAAATATTTAAAAAAGAAGAAAAAAATTTGAAGAGGGCTAATAATTCTGACTTCAACTGTATGTACTCTGACCTGTCCACCAAGTTACCTTTACATGCATACACACACTCACACGCACACACTCACGCACATACCAGTACCTGACTATATTGTTGATGTTTTTGTTTTGTTTTTGTTTTGTTGCTTTGTATTTGTTATCTGTTGATGTTTTCTTGTATTTGTATGATTTTTGCATATTCTAAAAAAAATAAAAATAAATAATAATAATAATTTGTTACAGTAAAAAATGTTTTGGGGGATTTAGTGAATCTACTTTTATCGAATATTGGAAACAGTAATAAAAAGCTTTTTTAAAGTGTAGAAAATATAAATTCATTCATTTTATTTTCGACTTAGTCCCTTTGATTTAGCAAATATTTAAAAAATTGCAAACATTTTATGACTTGATAGAAATTTATTTGAATGATTGTTATGATCTTTTATGAAGAATTGTTTTATGCGATGACAAAAAATTCACACAGATTCATCCAGAATAAAAAAGATTTTGGAATTTAGGAAATCCTTTTATCAAGTATTGTAAACAGCAAGAAAAAAGTGTTTTCGAATATTGTGACCAGTGAGAGAAAAAGTTTTTTTTTATTTAGGGAATCTATTTTCATCGAATTTTGTGAACAGTAAGGGAAAAAATGTTTCGGGATTTAGGAAATATTTGAAATGAATATTGGAAACATTTTATGACTTGTTAGAACTTTTTTTAATGATTTTTATGATCTTTTATAAAAGATTTTAAGACTTTTGCTGAAATTGCAAGAAATACATTATTAGCAACAACAACAACAACAAAGGAACACAGAAGTCAGGGTCATGGGCAAAAACAAAACAAAATAAACATTTAGGGGATTTAGGGAATCTCTTTATCAAGGATTTTGTACAGCAAGAAAAAATGTTTTGGGATTTAGAGAATTTTTTTTTTTTTTTTTAAATTTAGGGAATCTTGAATCTTGAATATTGTGAACACTAGGTAAAACAAAGTTTTTTTGAAAGTTAAGGAATATTTTATTTGAATATTGCAAACATTTTATGACTTGACAGAAAGTTTTTTTTAAACAATTTTTGTGATCGTTTATAAAAGATTTAATCCTTTTTTATATGATAGAAATATGCCATTAGCAACAACAAAAAATTTAAGGATCATCTAGAAAAAAAAAAGATTTTGGGATTTAGGGAACCTCATTATCAAGTATTGTGAACAGCAAGAAAAAATGGTTTTGCGATTTAGAGAATCAGATATTGCAAACATTTATGACTTGTTCAAAAGTTTTTTTTTTTGATTTTTATGATCTTTTATGAAAGATTTTGCAGCTTTTGTTGAATTTACTGGATGGTGCTTCATTCCACTGTGGCGACCCCTGATAAACAGAGAATAAGCCGAAGGAAAAGGAATGAATGATGAATGAATTTTCTGGAAACTGGAAATCCTTGCATAATGGATATTGAGAACAACGAGGAAAAAATTGATTTAGGGATTATTTGCTTTATCGAAATTGCGTGGAACATTTTTTCTTCTTTGAACGTTTTTTAAATGATTTTATGATCTTTTTTGAAAGATTTTATGAGTTTTTGAGTTTATGAGTAGAATTTGGAAATCAGAAAAGGTATTTTTATTGTGATCAACTAGAAAAAAAAAATGTTTTTTTTGTGATCTAGGGAATTCCTTTTAACCAAAGGTTGCATACAACGATTTTTGGGATTTAGGGAATTTCTTATTATTGAACACTGCAAAAACCAAAATGAAATAATTTTTTACATTTATTTATAAAGTAAAAAGATGAAGTAAATTTTCTGAGAAAAAAAAAGTTGTTCACTGTTGTTAAAGTGATGATTTTAATCCCAGTACATATGAACAGAAACTTATTTTGTGGAAATAGCCTTTATAAATATGCTTTGTAATTAAAATCTAGGCACAAACTGATAAACATGAGCTAAAAAGAAACACTTAAATGTGTATTTTGGGATATTTCTTGACATTAGATAAAAACATTAGGAAAACTGTTTTTGACTTTCATGTGTCATCTTAAATCAAATGTCACATCCATTTGTGACGTGCATTGGAAATTCTAGGAGTGCGTTCACAATTTTAGACATGCAAAAAACCCATTTACTATGCATTGTTTAGGATTGACTTACAGTTAAACATATTTAGTTACGCTCAACCCTTTCAAGACAAAGGCATGCATTGAGAGTGTCCTCCACGTGTGCTGTGACTAACTTTGCTTTTTTTTTTTTTTTTTTTTTTGGCAGGTCAGGATGTGATACAGGCCCGTATCGTGGGTGGATACGTTCCTGCACCATACTCCATCAAGTACATCGTGTCAATTCAGAGTGCCACGGGCCAGCACTTCTGTGGCGGGACTTTAATTAACAAATACTGGGTGCTGACCGCAGCACACTGCAACATAGGGTAAGAGGAGCTCTCATGTAGAGGTTCACACAAATACCCGAATTGCTTTCTCTAGCTTAAGTAGCAAAGCATGGGGCTCGCAAATTCAAGGTTGTGGGTTTAAGTCCCAAAGAAAGCAAGAACTAACAACACCAAGGTTGTGGGTTTGATTCTAAGGGAAAGCAGGAACTAACAACACCAAAGTTGAGGATTTGATTACAAGGGAAAGCAGGTACTAACAACACCAAGGTTGTGGGTTTGATTCTAAGGGAAAGCATGAACTAACAACACCAAGGTTGAGGGTTTGATTCCCAGGGAAAGCAGGAACTAACAACACCAAGGTTGAGGGTTTGATTCCCAGGGAAAGCAGGAACTAACAACACCAAGGTTGTGGGTTTGATTCTAAGGGAAAGCAGGAACTAACAACACCAAGGTTGGGGGTTTGATTCTAAGGGAAAGCATGAACTAACAACACCAAGGTTGTGGGTTTGATTCCCAGGGAAAGCAGGAACTAACAACACCAAGGTTGCGGGTTTGATTCTAAGGGAAAGCAGGAACTAACAACACCAAGGTTGGGGGTTTGATTCTAAGGGAAAGCATGAACTAACAACACCAAGGTTGTGGGTTTGATTCCCAGGGAAAGCAGGAACTAACAACACCAAGGTTGAGGATTTGATTACAAGGGAAAGCAGGAACTAACAACACCAAGGTTGAGGGTTTGATTCCCTGGGAAAGCAGGAACTAACAACACCAAGGTTGTGGGTTTGATTCTAAGGGAAAGCAGGAACTAACAACACCAAGGTTGAGGGTTTGATTCCCTGGGAAAGCAGGAACTAACAACACCAAGGTTGAGGGTTTGATTCCCTGGGAAAGCAGGAACTAACAACATCAAGGTTGAGGGTTTGATTCCCTGGGAAAGCAGGAACTAACAACATCAAGGTTGTGGGTTTGATTCTAAGGGAAAGCAGGAACTAACAACACCAAGGTTGTGGGTTTGATTCCCAGGGAAAGCAGGAACTAACAACACCAAGGTTGCGGGTTTGATTCTAAGGGAAAGCAGGAACTAACAACACCAAAGTTGAGGATTTGATTACAAGGGAAAGCAGGAACTAACAACACCAAGGTTGTGGGTTTGATTCTAAGGGAAAGCAGGAACTAACAACACCAAGGTTGAGGGTTTGATTCCCTGGGAAAGCAGGAACTAACAACACCAAGGTTGAGGGTTTGATTCCCTGGGAAAGCAGGAACTAACAACATCAAGGTTGAGGGTTTGATTCCCTGGGAAAGCAGGAACTAACAACATCAAGGTTGTGGGTTTGATTCTAAGGGAAAGCAGGAACTAACAACACCAAGGTTGAGGGTTTGATTCCCTGGGAAAGCAGGAACTAACAACATCAAGGTTGTGGGTTTGATTCTAAGGGAAAGCAGGAACTAACAACACCAAGGTTGTGGGTTTGATTCTAAGGGAAAGCAGGAACTAACAACACCAAGATTGCAGGTTTGATTCCTAGTGAAAGCAGGAACTAACAACACCAAGGTTCAGAGTTTGATTCCCAGGGAAAGCAAGAACTAGCAATAAAAAGTGTGTCTTTGTTAAATTGCGCTAAATGAAAAATCGCTAAAATGCTCTAAATGGAAAATGCTATTTTGCTTCCTGTAACTCTAATGCAATGCTAAACAGTAGCTCAAACAATAAAGCATTGTGCCAGTAACAAAAGGGTTATGGGTTTGATTTCCAGAAAAGCAAGAATTAACAACAAAAAGTGTACTTTTGCTAAATTGCACTAAATGAAAATCGCTAAATTGCTTCTTGCACTAAATGGAAGTTGCTATTTTGCTTCCTGTAACTCAAATCCAATGCCAATGTTGTAGGTTCAATTCCCAGGCAAACCAAAATCTACCAAAAAAATACCTTCCCTAAATTGAGCTAAATGGACGTCCCATAACTCAAAAAAAATATGGTGCTAGTAGGGTTGTGGGTTCTATTCCCAATGAAACTAATAGAAAAAAAACTAACAAGGAATAATAAAAAAGGGTGCCTTTATTGCAATGTGTGTCGCCAAATTGGTTCATTTAGCTCAAATTGTAGAGCATTGTACTAGCAACAAAAAGGTTGTGGGCTCAATTCCCAGAAAAAACAAGAACTAACAAAAAAATAAATAAATAGTACCTTTACTAAATTACATTAAAGTTAATCTCTAAATTGCTTCCTCTAATGCAAATGCAGTAATGGTGCTAGCAATGCTAATATTGTGGGTTCTGTTCCCAACAAAAGCAAGATCTGATAAAAAAAAGTGTATCTTTAATGCAATGCAATATGGATGATTGGAACAGCATACTTGTGCTTGTATGTTTTATATATATCATTTAATTATTAAAAGTAGAGAGCAGCATGGTGGTTCAGTGGTAAGCACTATTGCCTCACAGCAAGAGGGTCGCTGGTTCGAGTCCCGGCTGGGCCAGTTGGCATTTCTGTGTGGAGTTTGCATGTTCTGTCTGTGTTTCCTCTGGGTGCACAGTCCAAAGACAAGTGCTATAAGTGAATTGGGTACAGTTAATCAATTTGAAAGCCACTTAATAAATAGGAGTTTATAACAATAAGCGGCCTGTCCAAAACAATGGTCAATACTTGTAATACAGATTAAAAAAACTAAGAAAAATGTTTATCATAATCATGTTATGTGCCATACAGACACTTCAGAGAATACATCCTTACCTTTTATTAATGACAATAATATTATATAGTATAGTACATCCTACAATACCCATAATAGAATTATTTTACCTTTACATTTTTTGCACATTCAGGCCTTAACAGTGTACTCTAAAGATGAATAATGGTGAAACATAACAAAAGCACATTTACACAGTTACAGTAGGTGCATCTGGAGTCATTCATTGGGACAATAATCACTGTTTATGTGTCTCCAGGGAAGCCAACATGAGGATCGTGGCTGGAGATTATTCAGTGGGATTATATGAGGGGATGGAGCAGTTTCGCAGGCCTCATATGTTGATACCTCACCCACAATACGACAGAAGCACCAATAACGCAGACATCATGCTCATTAAGGTGAGACGTTTCAATCAATGCTCCTATGTTACACCAACTGACCGTCAGAGCCGTGAATCATTAATTCCTTTCATGCATACCAAATGAACACAATGATCCAGCATCAAATCACGTTACAGGAAGTGACAAGTACTTGTCTTGGTGCATTAATTTTTCATTTCGTTTGCTATTTATACTACAGCATTTTGGCCATTTTTATTAGCTAATTATATATCATTAATATGCATGAGTTGAAATCAACGAACAATTAAAAGATTTAATCAACTTCTGACTAAATTATATTGTAACATGTATTTTGCTACCTTTTTAAGGTAACTGTAGTGCAAAAAGCTTCAATTTTATTACACATGTAAAAAAAACTGATTTACACATCAAAAATTTGATATAAAACATTATTTGCTACGCTAAATAGGATCAATATGGCATTAGAACGTGTGTTAATTTACAATTTAAAATAAAATAAGTTAAAATAACTTAAAATAAGACTATTGATGTTAAGCGAGTTTAATGTAAGTTGAAATTACTTTTAAAGTTAAGTTTGATGAAATAATAAAATAAGAAACAACTCATTCTTAGATAAGCAAAGCCAAACAAAAATATGTGTAATGGCATTTCTATATGTAATATACAATGCAATAAATAAATAAATCAAACTATTAATCAAATCTACAG
The DNA here is from genome assembly GCF_052040795.2 of Danio rerio. NCBI lineage: Eukaryota > Metazoa > Chordata > Actinopteri > Cypriniformes > Danionidae > Danio > Danio rerio. The sequence goes on along the minus strand of NC_141043.1, from coordinate 40,699,821 downwards.
GGGTTACTTATTGGCACTAAAATAAAATTGGCAAGATGAAGGTCTCAAATGTTTCAAAATATTATTTTATTCAAAGAATGCTATTAAATAATATGTTGCAAATGATACTGGTGAATCACTTGACTCAAAATGAAAATTCTCTCTCTCAAGCCATTCGAGAACACAAATGAAGATTTTTTAGATGAAATCTGAGATCTCTCTAATCCTCCGTAGACAAAAACATTGTGACTACAGTGCTAACTGTAATCATGCAAAGCTCCAAGAACAATTTTGTGCACCCAAAAACCCATAAAACAACTTTGTTTTCCTATGTTTTGTGTATCAGATCAGGATGTGCGTTTACTTTGGGAAATATGACGCATGCATGTTGCGTTGCTGATTCTAATGACATTTTGTCGTACTGCCTATAGTAAATGTGCACCATGAACTGTCACAATAGTGAAACTATAGCCGAACAAAGCTTTTTTTTACTGTTTGTTTGTTTTTTGGTGCACAAATGTGTTTCTTAGAGCTTCATATCATAACAACTGATCCATGGAATGTTTTAACAAATATTCTGGCTTCTTTTGTGGTTGTTTTGAGACCTTTAGTGTCTATGGAGGATGAAAGGGGTCTGAGATTTCATCTAAAATGTCTTCATTTGTGTTCTGAAGATGAAACAAAAACATTGTCAAAACATTCCATGTGACTGCAGTGGTTCGACTTATCATCTGAAGCTCCAAGAACGATTTTGTGCATCCAACAAAAACATAAAAACTTTGTTCCCCAATGTTTTATGTATCAGATCAGGATGTGCATTTACTTCGGGAAATATGACGCATACATGTTGCGATACTGATTCTAATGACATTTTGTGGTACTGTCTATAGTAAATGTGCACCTTAAACTGTCCCAATAGAGAAGATTTAGCCAAAGTTGTTTTTACTGTTTGGTTGTTTGGTGCACAAATGTGTTGTTGGGCTTCATGTCATTACAATTGATCCATGGAATGTTTTGAGAATGTTTTTGGTTCCTTTTGTGGTTATTTTGAGGCCGTTACTGTCTATGGAGGATGAGAGAGCTCTGGGATTTCATATAAAATATCTTCATTTGTGTTCTCAAGATTAAAAAAAAACATTGTCAAACCATTCCATCTGACTGCAGTGGTTTGTGCGTGTGGTTTGACTTTAAGGTGCTATATAAATAAATATTGTATTGCATTGTATTGTTTTGAGGCCAGTGCGGTCTATGGAGGATGAGAGAGCTCTAGGATTTCATCTAAAAGCATCTTAATTTGTGTTCTGAAGATGGACAAAGGTCTTAGGGATTTGTAACAACATGAGTATTTAATAACAGCTTTTTTTATTTCTGGTTGAACAAGCCCTTAAATTGTTTCTTGCTCACCTGCGCAGCTGCAGTCTCCAGTCTATCTGAACAGCTACGTGTCTCTGGTGCCGCTGCCACGTCAGGACGCAATGGTGGCCGTGGGTCGCCTATGCAGCGTCTCCGGCTGGGGCTTTACCACTTCAACCGGAGGCATCTCTTCAATCCTGCGCACAGTAAAGCTGCCCATCGTGTCCACCGCTGTGTGTAACGGCACAGACTCATTCAATGGAAACATCACCGAGAACATGATCTGTGCAGGATACAGTACAGGAGGAAAAGACGCATGCAAGGTGAGACAACTGATACACTTATAATGTGCTGTAATACTATTAAAACCATGATTATAATGTGTAAACCTGAATCCTGATATCAGATGGTCACAGTCTACATCATGATTTAGTAAAAGATTTGGTATACTGTGGGATATTGTGGTCATTAATTGCATTTTTCTAATGAGCAGAGGTTTGAACTAAGAAACAGTGACCCATACAATACAACTTCACCTGAATAAGGAATAAATTAATAAAAAGCGAAACATTTACACAGAATAAACCACTGGGGACTATTACCACTACAGAATTAAAGGGATTTACTGGACTGTGACCTTTTTTCAGCCATTATGTGGGTGTCACATTGGTTTAGCAAGCTGTTTAATTCCTTGTGCTATTTGCTGCTGTAAATGACTGGGTTTGATTAAAATAAAAAATGTGTTGCCCTATATTTGCAAAATATATTTCCAAATATATCCAGAACAACTCTTATTTAATAGTAGAGAGCATCTTTTTAATAAGCTAGCACTTGTAGTCTTTTGCAGTTTAGTTAAATAATAAAGAAATTAAAAAGGCTTGACATTTTATCTGATAAGGTTTTTTTATTTTTTACTTAATCAGGTCAGAAATAACTTGCAGAAATTAAGGAGTTGTCTAAATGAATGAATAAATAAGATACAAATACCTATATATATATATATATATATATATATATATATATATATATATATATATATATATATTCTGCCAGGCGAAATCATGTGGCACGCACCCACCGCAAACCTCCGCAAACACAGCGATGATGTCACATTCCCCATGCACACTGAGTCAATAACAGAAAGCTGATTGGCTATTGCATGTTGACCCCTGTTTGTAGTCAAATTACAATTGGACTAGTGAAATAAAGAACTACAACACCATGAAAACCTAGCACCAACAACAAAAATGAATGTAAATGAGTATTAGATGCAGCGTTACATGGACATCGGAAAAATAAGACCCGTGAAAAAATATTTAAGACCTAGAACAGCGAATTTAAGATTTTTTAAGGCCTTAAATTTCGATTTTCAAATTTGAGACTTTTTAAGACCCCGCGGAAACCCTGTGTGTGTGTATATATATATATATATATATATATATATATATATATATATATATATATATATATATATATATATATATATATGGCTGTATATCGGCACTGATGAGAGGCGTGTGTTGACTCAAGGCTGCAGGCTGAGTGCCTTAGTGCCCCACCTGTGACGATGTATACGGCCATATCTCTCAGCTATGAGTGTGATATTGTGTTTATACAACTGTTTCTTTAATTGTGTATATAAAAATGAAAATCACAACAATTAACCCCAAAAAAGCCAAATTAAAGCAAACACTACCAGATTACTATGATAAAAATACAGCACTACAACATAGAAAAGAGAGAGATCGATTTAGAATGTCACTTACCTGTTTTATAATGTTTTAATCAGCTGTAATTTGAAATTACACTGATTTTTTCTCCACTAAGCACTTATTATGTAGTCTTTGTCGCCATCTTGTGGCGGAACGTCAACCATCTTTGTTCTGCTCAAAGACAGGCAAATGGCCACCGATGCACTGAATCTCCGAAATGATAACTATTTTAATAGGCACTATCCTTACAAATGAACTGCATAATTCCAATCTAAACAACGAAATTCTCACCTGAAAAGTACATTATGTTGTCCAACAGCTGCAATATTTGTCAAACTGTAATGAATTAATTGATCTGCTGTCACTCTATGTGGGCAGAGTAATGGACAAGGGTGAAAAGGCTGCAAGAGTGCTGATATTGCAGAATATCGAACAGCTATCAGCCAATCAGATTCGAGAACCACACAGAACCGTTGTATAAATATATAGAGATTTTTTAGAAAGCTATCAGCTATTTAGACAGCAAAACAGTACTATTATAAAATGATCCATGAGAAATTATTTAAATATTATAATTAGTTTAATAATTTCCTTTACTGATGAATAGAATGTAAAAAAAGCATAATTTCTTACGTAAAGTCACAAAGTCTTTTGTAATATTTTAAATGTCCTTGATGATAAACATGTAATTTTATTAAAAAAAAAAAAAAAAAAAAAATCAACAACTTTTGAATCATATTTTAAATAAATAACCTTTCTTTTAACTAATGTCATAACCCCAATGTTTTTAGTGTATTTACAGTGTCTGCCTGGCTCCCATTTGCTATGCAATGATCAAATATGTGTTGAAAGCCAAATCATTTTCTTAGTTTCTTTGCACATTCCCACTGATTTGGTGACATTTTAATATGTCAAGTTCATCTCAATTTATACTAAATGCAATATCCTCTGCAATATCCTCGATTAAACGATTCCATTGTTAAGACAGTGAGTAAGTGTAAATACCCGAGCACCATCCCGGATGACAATCTAAAATTTGAGGCAAACACAAATTTTATTTGTAAAAAGACGAATCAACGTTTGTTCTATCACAACTTGAAAGGATTTAATGTGGATAGGCCTCTTCTTAGGCCTTCTAATAAAAGGCCTCTCTAGGAGAAATAGGCCTCTTCTCCTCTTCTGTTATTCTTCTTTAATTGAGTCTCTTTTAACTTTTGCAGTAATATGTTGGTATGGTAATTTAAGGGTGACAAGTAAAAACAGACTTACAAAAACTGTTCACTATCTCAAAACATTATGGGCACAAATCTTAACAGAACTGGGCATGTGTATGAGGTAAGAGCCATACAGAGGGCTATGTCCATTTTAGCCGATGAGAACCACCCACTTTGTTCCAAGTTTTGCCTCCTGCAATCAGGCAGGGGCCATGCTTATTTCAGATAACCTAGGTTCAAAAGATATTTAAATTCCTTTGGTCCAACTGCAGTTGGGTACCTAACAAGCTTTAAGCTTTATTTGATCATGCATATTATTTTTATTGCTTACGGTTATTTCTATGTTGTTTATGTGTTGATCTGTCAGCTATACCCTTCAAGGACAATAAAGAAATTCCAATCCAATTTAGCTCCAGTTTAACCTCCTGTCCAAAATCATCTCAATATTCTTCTGTTTCTGCAGGGGGATTCTGGAGGGCCTCTGGTGTGCGAGGGCCGCGTCTATGGCATTGTGTCCTGGGGCAATGGCTGCGCTGATGCCCAGTATCCCGGCGTCTACACCGCAGTCTCACAGTTTCGCCAATGGATTGATGCCACTATATTTGGCTTCTATGGAAGATGCCTTACGGACTAAACCTCAGTGTTACCTCAGCACTCCCCCAAAACAAACTTGAAACATGCCAACTTTTACAAGCTTACATCTATTTGGAAAAGTTAGGACCTCTGATGAAGTTCAGACAAGAAACACTGCTGTTCGGAAACGGCACATCTGTTCCTCAACGGCTGGTAGAGATTTTTTTTAAACACAGTAGTTTGTATGTTCGGTAAATGTGCCATATTGCTGCTTCTCTGTAAAGTTGCTGAAAACTAACCTTAGGAGGCTGAAGGAATGTTTTCTGAAAAACACAACAACCACAAATTATATTAAGTGGAATGGTACATGTAAGCAGGGGCAGACTTAACCAATAAGAGAGGTAAGCAGCCGCTTAGGGCGAATTAGGGGGCCCCAATGTCAAGAAGCCTACTGTATATTAATCATATAGCTCTTATATATATATATATATATATATATATATATATATATATATATATATATATATATATATATATATATATATATATATATATGAGCTATATGATTAATATATAGTATCATAATATAGTATCATAAAGTATACTGTAGAATCTGGTTTTAATTATTAAGATTTTAATGTTATTACTGAATTTATTGTACTTAATTTTAAATTAAGAAGATAAAGGTTGTTTATTTACTAAAACAACAATAACAACAACAACAACAACAACACTAATCAATAGAAAAAAATAAATATCTATATAGTTTTGAGTTTCAATGCTTCGGCCCCATAACAGGAATTGCTTAGGGCCCCCAAATCAAGTCCACCCCTGCATGTGAGTAACTTTTTAACTTTAAAATTAATGCAATCAAATAGATTTTGATTTGAACCCTAAAAATCCACTTATATACTTTCAAAGATTTTTTATATATATATATATATATATATATATATATATATATATATATATATATATATATATATATATATATATATATATATATATATATATATATATATATATATATATATATATATATATATATATATATATATATATAAAAAAGAGAAAAGTGTGTTGTCACACCTGTATAATTTTACAAAATGTTTACAAATTTAACAAAATATTAACAAAAGTATATATTATAAAGATATATATTTGATAATAAGAAACCTTGGTAACACTTTACATTAAGGTTGTATTAGTTAAAGCATGTACTAACATGAACAAACAATGAACAATACTACAGTGGTTGTTCAATTTTGATAAATGAAAATACAGTTGTTCATTCAGTTAACCCAAGGTGTATTAACTAACGTTAACATAAATGCATTTTATTACTAAATGTTGAACTATGATCAATAAATGCTGTACAAACATTGTTCATAAATAGTTCATGTAAGTAAATACATTAACTAATGAAACCTTACTGTAAATTGTGATTGACACCTTTCCTAAAAACATATAAGAACATACATAAACGTATAAGATTTTTGAGGGATCATACTTATGACTTGATTGCATGAATAAATTAGATTTTAAAATATGTATTTAAATGCTAAACTATGTATTACATATACTACAATGAAAAAGAGATGTTTTGTAATATTTTAATTTTTTATATTTTTTAAAAGTGTATTATCATACTTTTACTGTTTGTAATGTATTTTGGTTAAATAAATGCAGACTTGGTGAGCACAGAAGACTTATCATTTGTACACTGTTTTACCAGGTTATGGACAACATATTTTACCATTTCACCATAATAGTCATTATGGTCTAATATAATAATAAGAGTATACCAATAATTTGATATGTTATGATATGAAAATATTTGTCCAAGCTACAACATACATCCTAAAAATCTGGAATTTGAGGGTTGAAAAAAAGTATAGCTCTTAGCCATACCGGCATAGAAAATAGTAACTTTTCATTTTTGGTCTTAGTTCACAGTGCAACTACGTACAAAAGAGTCAAGCTTTCAAATAGACAAATAATTGAAACTCTTTGGTCATTTTTGAGTGAGATGCTAATGGCCTAATCTGATTCAATGCATTCAATGCTAAGCTAAACGTGCTTCTGCCAGACCTGGAAATAGGCTGAATGGATTAAAAAAATGTTTTAATCTCATCTGTTTAACTTTATGTAAATAGTAAAATGAGCCTATATAAAAACTCACTTTGGTTATGAAGCGTTTGGAAACACTCAGGGCTTAAGCTGTGCCAGAGCACGCCGGATCCGGCACCTCTGAAATCTGATCCAGCACCTCATTTTACCATTCCCCTTCCTCAATCTGCATCTCTAGTCTAGCAAAGTGCTATGCAGGTAAACCTCACTCCTCTGACCTTACAAGATGCTCCAGCGACACGCCATGGTCTTTAGCCTCCTTGTTAGAGCAACCGACTCCCATAAAAAGAATCGCTGGTTCGATTCCAGCTCAGACCAGATTGGGTGCAGTAGGACCGGTGGATTACATTTGGGGTCTTGTCCAAATGGGAGTGAAGTATAAGGGACTGTGTAACAGAGGCCAGCTAGCAAAGTGCAATGTGAATAAATCTCACTCCTCCGACCTCAAAAGGTGCTCTAGCGACAGACAACTTAGAGGCCATGGTCTTTAGCCTCCTTGCTAGAATAACCGACTCCCATAGAAAAAATTGCCAGTTCGATTCCAGCTGAGATCAGGTTGGGTGCAATAGGACTAATGGGTTACAATGGTAACATCGGTAAAGCCGTCCACATGGAGGTAGGTGGTCAGCGTGAACAGAAACAGAAGCTGTTGGCGGCATCATACCACCCTGCAGCATTAATTTTAAAGACCAAATGCAGCCTTATGCACCTATGGCTACATAATTTGCGCTCTCCAGAAATGTGTACAGGGGTAGGTTTTCACAATGAGCCTGTGTTGGCCATTGTTGTGTATATTTGTTTGTCCTTGCCTTTAATCTACACACTCCCCTAAACGATGTACCGTATGTGAATGACATTATCATTTTCAAAGACTTTTGTTTTTGAATGTTTACATGGAAAGTGATGGCGGTATTTTCAAAATCTTGCACTTAGAAGTTTTCACATTTTAGTGTTTTCAGCTTTCTAAAATAATGATTCCCGTTTCCATTATCACCTAAATGCACTCAAAAAATTATTTTTGCTGCTTGCTTAAACTACTTATTTAAAACGAGATGAATCAACACAATTCTTGAGCTTTTTTGGGGAGACAACTTATGTTCAATCCATTTAAATATGTTTAAAAAATTATGATTAAGTTAATCGATTTATGTTGGGACAACATGAAGGATTTGTGTGGAACCCAGCATTTTTTTTTACAGTGTGGCTCCTATAAAATGGACAATGAGACCAGATTCAGACTTCGATCGAATGTCATGTGCTGCTTTTAGAGGGAAATAAAGACTTTATCTTGTCACTTAAAAGATCTTAGAATAACTAGATAAGGGAAATTGGATACTGCTACAACTTTCCACAACAATCACTAGCAAAGCTTTTCGTTTTTGTTGCATTCACGGGATCATCTTGCGCTAATCTGCTCTGGTAAGTAAATCTGGCACATAGTGTTCAATCTAGTGTTCAAATCTGTCCTATTGTGCTGATGTTTAACTCATGATTGGATGCATTAAGTTCGGCCATCCACTCATCCACACTAACATGATTCCTGGAAGAAGTGGTTGAAATCCTGACAGATTAAACTTTTAAAGGCCATATCAGCTGATAATAAATACTGCATGCCCTACTTCAACAACTCTCAAATTACTCAATTAGAGAGATGTGCTTCGGTTTAAGGGAGTGTCCTTCATGCAGTGACGGAGATGAGGATTACATAAAGAGACGTCTCTATTGTGAGATTCATAACTTGAACTCATCACAGCAGATTTTGAAAGCCCATATCGCATGACACTTTCAGCTATTGTGTTTTATAAGGAGCATCTCAAAGGGAAATCTGGCTTTGTTGTTGTTGTTGTTGTGCAGATTTTCACACTGAAGGATTCAGTTCGGACTAACAATAGTCTCAAGATTGCAACTTTCAGGGGAATCTGGCTTTGTCGGAAATAGAAGGAACATGTCGTGTGAAGTTGACATGCGTCCGAAAATAAAACAGCTTTTTTTTAAATAATCAAAAATAAATAATTATATATTAGTGCAATATGGCTGTATATATCACTGGTGGGAGCCATGCGCTTCCCACCAGTGATGATATTCAGCCATATCATACTGCTACGAGTGTAATATTGTGTTTATACAACAGTTTGGCCGCATAATGGTGTGTATAAAAAAGAAAATCAAACATGAAGAGTCTAAAATCCTTTTTATATGAGGAACTACTTTCTTCCGCCATTCATTCATATCTGCAGCTGATGTCAGAAGAGCAGAAATCGCTGCTACTTTACAAACGTCACTGTAGAGCTAGTTTTTGAATGATTTTCTACCATAATATCTAAATTAATGACAAAACGGGTGATTTTGCTCATATTTTAAGATTATAAGGCTGAACGGCATGAAATGCCATCAGTCTACAGAGATTTCTCTGTTGCAATCGCAAAAATGAACCCTGAAAAAGCTAAAGCAATGGAAACACTACCAGATTACTGTTGTGTTTGCGATAAGAAAAAATGGTAACACATGGAGGCATTCCTTCTTTCTTTTACTGACATAGTCTGCAGTAATGAAAACAGGAGACTCATTAAAAACAAACAAATAGCCAAACGAAAACTAACTCAGGGTTATAAAAAGAGTGGCCAACACAAAATACACACATTTCTGATATGCGAGTTCCATCTCACATGCAATACACTATAATTACTATGGTATAAATACAGCAATACAACAAACAAATACGAAAGATTGACTTAGAAAGTCATTTACCTGTTTAATAATGATTGAATCAGCTGTAGTATGAAATTACGCTGAGTTTTTTTCCCCTAAGGGCTTATTATGCTGTATCTCCGAAATTATATACTTAGAAAATAAGCACTATCTTTATAAATAAACTGCATAGTTGCAATCTAAATAACTACAATCGTGCCTAAAAAAGCCTCAAAAGTACATTATGTTGTCCAACAACAGCAATATTTCGTCAGCTTAGAATCATAAGGTACTATCTGAAATTGTCAAAATTGAGTTATTGACATTCTTATTAAATGACAACTAATTTACAATATAGGATGTTTTTATGAGTTGTTTACTTTTTATTTAAAAACAAATGGTACACATACTGTTTGCTATAAGGAATGCAAAAACTTTAAAGCTTTTTAAATACACAAAGGTGAAAAGGCTATACAAGTTCTGATATTGCAGAATATCGCATGGCTATCGGCCAATCAGATTCGAGAACCAGACAGAACTTTTGAGTATGTATGTATGTGTGTATGTATAGCAGGGGTGTCCAAAGTCAGTCCTGAAGAACCGGTGTCCTGCTGATCTTAGCTCCAACTTGCTTCAACACACCTGCCTGGAAGTTTCTAGTATACCTAATAAAAGCTTGATTAGCTTGTTCAGGTGTCTTTAATTAGGGTTGGAGCTAAACTCTCCAGGACACCAGCCCTACAGGACCGAGTGTGTACACCCCTGATGTATATACATATACGGTGGGCTCATTTGCAATTTCAAAAGGCATGGCTGTGAAACACAGTCCCTCCCCTGCCGTCCAAAGCTAATATGCTAACCGATTATCATTTTGGCAGATCACAGTGTACAAACATTGTTTAAAACTATTAATTCATTTATAAAAGTGTCAGCTCACAGTGCTATAAATAAATTGTCTTAATAACGAGCCTTTAGCCATTTCAGCGAGACGTCGATACGAAACTTAAGCCCTGCCTAATTGTTGCACATGCAAACCCGGGAAAATTGAAACCTGCGGCCCCGCCCACAAACAGTAGCAAAGAAAAAGAGGAGGACAAACGCTGTAGCAGACGCCGGTTGAATTAAGTCATGAAGATGCTGTGCTCTGCTGGATATTATTGAAAGTGTGAAAAAAGTAAGTGTTATTTCCTCTACCCAAAGATGAAACTGTGAAGAGTCAGTGGTTGAGTTTTTTTTTTTTGCAAAAATACCTCAGCATTTCAGCCCAGGGGTCCGTTCTTCGTACCTCGCTTAAATGATCTAAGATGATTTGGCAGATCCTGGATCTTTTAATCTTGATAACTGATCTCTCGCTAATTTGGTTCTTCAAACAAGTTCGCGAATCAGATTAGAATGTCGGGATAAACTGATCTGAGATCGCTGCGTGTGTATTGAAGGACAGATCTATCGATCCTCGAAATCATGATCAGCAATGCAACGATTGGCTGACGGCACAGCAGCGTAATGACATCATCTGATTAATATTCAATTTTCCATGTGAGCAAAATTACATCAAATTAGCAGTAAACGGCTTGTTAAATATGACACGCAATAACCTTCCACATTTGTTGTGAGCTGCAGGCTTTACACTTTCATGTGTCAAGAGTATTCATCATGTATTTTAAATCAATGTATTTAGTTCTACATTTAAAAAAGATTTTCTTTATTATAGTAGCCGTTTTTTTTAATCGGTGTAAAGAATAACTGGTTGTTTACAAAAGCATTTTGATATATTGGTAAAGGCGTCTGCAACTATTGTGAAGCATCAAATCACCGGCATATTAACTATCAAAACATGTTCATGACTGCATAAATGTATTACTGCTTTAAAAAAAGTCACATATTGTGCATGTTTATTATACACAATTTGTACTAAAGCGATCTAAAAAGTTCATATCAATAAGTTTTCTCTGTGCACCACCAGGTGGCAGTCTTTGTACTTTCATTTCGAGGGTGCAGATTGCATACGTTTTATTAATATGTATAAATTTATTTATTTTATTAATAACTATAACTTTATATATATATATATATATATATATATATATATATATATATATATATATATATATATATATATATATATATATATATATATATATATATAGTTTAAAAAAATATTTACTCTTTTCCCAAGTGTATAACTACTACTGTAAGAAAATATCAGAATTCGGAACACTTTCTGTATATCTTTGCTTTAACTGACCCGATCTAATCCTGTTTATATGAATAGAACCTGCTCCCGATCAGGTTTGACCTAGCAGATCTGTTGCTTTGACAACAACTCTCGGATCAGCTTTGAAGAACGAAACGATCCTGGATCGTGTCAAATCGTCAATATCCAAATCCCGCTAACCGAGTAATCCACGTACTAAGAACGGACCCCTGCCTTGTGCAGTTCGAGGATAAGTTCCGAAATAAATAACAAAATGGGTGGGTGGCTGGAGATGGGTCTGAAATACTGGAGACTCCAGGAAAAACAGGAGTGTTGGCAGGTATGCTCACACATACAGTCTGACTACTTGAATATTGTTGATAAACCATGGTGGGAATTTCACTTTGTCTCACGCTGATTGCTTTCGACCAATCGCAACAGGCTGTCATCGGTCCAATCAGTGCAGATTAGCTTCGCGCTAAGGAGGGGTTTGGGAACAAATGAATCGCTGAATGAATCATATGGGAGTCGCTGGGATAATTAGGTAAAATAAATGCAGATTATAAGACCATGAAAGTGTTTTTTGACCTTGCATGGATATTAGACTATTGTTGGAGACCCTTACAACCAAAATATGACCCTTTTAGTGTATAATAAGGGCTCTTTAATATGTTTAGTCAGTTTGACTGATGTAAGTTGAGGTGAACAGAAAACACAATTTGATTCAACAAAAAAATTATAGTAGTAAGATTTGTTTTTTTTTCAGTGTAACAAAGCGGATCCATAAGGTACAAATGTGTAAAGGTAAATCCACAGTAACAGCATACCTTTATTTCTGAGAGTGCAAACAGAAGGAGGTACAATGAACAAACAATCAAGCAACTATAATTTTTAATGATTTAGTTTAACACTAAATTGTGTATATATGAGAATGTATGAAGCAAGTGCGAATAAGTCTGCACACTCTCAAAAAATCCAAACCTTAATCAAAAGGCACAAGCGTGATAAAGTGACAAGCTATTTACTGGAAAAAAGATTGTTGCATTGACTGGTCAAAAAGGAAATTATGTAAATGTTTGCCTTTTATCCAATGACACTTCCCTATATCACTTCATCTTGATATTTGAGAGTGTTCAGACTTTCTTTCTCAGCTGCTTCATTCTTTGGGATGTTTTGGTCTACGCACCTGTTGGATTGTTTTGAAGGTGTGGTGAGTCTTTGGTTGCTTTTATGAGGATTTATGCCACCAAACCACAAGAGGGCATTTAAACCACATCCATTAGAATAAAGTCATCGGGGAGCTTAAAAGCCAGACAGAATGTGCTGCTGCTTTGGCAGGAATACATATGAACCTTTTGTCTGTCTGTCTTCTCTGGCCAGTTGCCTGCGCTGTCCTCAGGCTGATGGGATGCCGCTCGACTGCTGGACGGGACAAAATATTCTGCCTCCAGCTCAGCGTGACATTGCGAGCTGCCTCGTGTTGTTGAAAGCAGCTTTAAAAAAATAAAAAATAATAAATCAGACACAATTCTGAAGTGAGGATGCATGCAAAAATGAACAGACAAGGCATGGATTTAAAAATAGGATTATATGTAGGATAATGTATCCTTTGTGTGTGCTAACCAATGGTATTTTTTTAACCCGATCAAATGGATAAAGAAGAAAAATTGGCTAAATGACAAAGAAAAGCAAATGATTTTTAAATGTGCATTTAAAAGTATTTACTAAATTTTTTTTATTGTTTGATAAGATTTTAAAACATGAATTAAAGTTTTAAATTTGTAAATTTATTTTTACATTTAGTTTTTTTAATCTATGGTTTAATTAAATTACATTTAAAAAGATGAATTAAACCACTAATTTATTTAAAAGGTGATTTATTATTTAATGTATATTTTCATTTGATTAAATCGATGTATTTAATCATGAATTTAATAAGTTATAAAAGTGTCTATTTATTTATACATTTAAAAAAATCCAATGCACTGTTTTATTGCTTTAATAAATGGCATTAAAAACATGAAATAAATAGACAAATTTATAAAACATATCCTGTTGAAATATGATTTATAGACATATATATGCTGCAATTACTAAATTCATCATTTGACAATTCATTTTTTGTAAGCGTCACTCTTTTTAAAGTGTTTTAAGTGTTTGTTTAAGTGTTCTCCAAAGACTATAGATCAGGAGTTGGGAACCTTTTTTCAGCAAAGAGCTATTTCAGATTTTTTTTTTGCAAATGCATTTTTTAAAGAGCCATTGGGGTACAGTTGAAGTCAGAATTATTAGCCCCCCTGACGTATAAGCCCCCGTTTATGCATACATTCATTTTCTTGTCGGCTTAGTCCCTTTATTAATCCGGGGTCGTCACAGCGGAATGAACCGCCAACTTATCCAGCAAGTTTTTACGCAGCGGACGCCCTTCCAGCCACAACCCATCTCTGGGAAACACCATACACACATTCACACACACACTCATACACCAAGGACAATTCACCTGTACCGCATGTCTTTGGACTGTGGGGGAAACCGGAGCACCCGGAGGAAACCCACGCGAACGCAGGGAGAACATGCAAACTCCACACAGAAATGCCAACTTAGCTGAGGCTCGAACCAGCGACCCAGCGACCTTCTTGCTGTGAGGCAACAGCACTACCTACTGCGCCACTGCTACGCCTTGGGCAAATAATTTTGACCTTAAAATGGTTTCTAAAAAATTAAAAACTGCTTTTATTCTAGCCAAAATAAAACAAATAAGACTTTCTCCAGAAGAAAAGTATTATAAGACATTCTATGAAAAATGCTTCCTTGCTCTGTTAAACATAATTTTGAAAATATTTAAAAAAGAAAAATTTCAACTGTGACTGTATATACACAATATATAATTGTTTAAAACTGTAAAGTTTGTTATAATTGTTTTAAAATCTAAAATATTATTGAAGTGAGACAGCTGGAAAGTCAAATATTTTTGTTCAAAGAGCCATCAATTAGAATTTCTAGAGGATAGCTTTGGGCAAAGTTATTTTATTTTTAAATAAATACTTTCTTAACCTGAGCAGTTCAACTAGCTACTATTTCTACTGTAAGTTCAGTTCTAAGTTTACCATCCGACATACGCACACACGCACACGCACACGCACACGCACGCACGCACGCACGCACGCACACACACACACACACACACACACACACACACTCAATTAAACAAGGTTGAAGGAAAAAAAAAACTTTTTAACATTTCCCTTTGCCCAAAAATGGACACTTATAAGAAATGAATGGGAAATACTAAAATCAAAGCTTTTCAAACTTTTTTGTTCAATAATAGACAATACATATAGCACATTGCCAATCAATCATACTGTAAACCTAAATGAAGATCTGAGTTTACCCAACATGCTCAATGTGTCAAACACTCTGACCCAAACACACGCACAAACAACCAACCACCAGTCTTGCCCCTGCAGTCAAATAGTGGCATTGAAAGTTTGGATATTTTGATAGATTTTGCCAAGATGAGCCAACAGATGTCCCCAAAGTCGCCACATTTATAGGTTTCAGTTGGTCTGGAATGACTGCAGTAATATTTTGGACCTGAAGTAAAAGAAATATTATCTATAACATAAAAAAGCATATTTTTACATTATCACCCAACTAAAAATTGGGCTAAATCATTTTTAAAAGTTTATTTTATTTAAATTTAGTTTTTTTTTTTAAATGATTTGTACGTTTACAGGTAGATAAATACATTCTAAAATACCCAAACAATACATGAATTGCTAGATTTGCATTTTTTCAAAGCCAGTGATATGACACTTGTCGTAAAAAATATTTAAATTGGGTTCACACTTGAGAACTTCATGCCAAAAAATGTCCGCTAGGCAAATTTTACCACTGCAATAAAAGGTTTACTTAAAGGTTCAAATGTAACAACATTGGAATAAAGCATTGCATTCGTTTAGGAACGTGACTGTGGCTCCAGGAGACACTTAGGAGCTTTAATGTAGCTTCATTCTGCTTCACTCATCCGTACAACGTCATGTTACACTCTTTTAAACATTTGCTTCGATTAAGTACTCTTGCCACTAGGCTGAATATGACCTGAATTTTTCCATATACAGACAACATAGCTTACTGCTTATCGTGCACACAAGTGGATTCATAGTCCTCTAGGAAATGGAAAAAGCACTCGACTCCCTTTGAAAGCCTTATGGCATTTGTGAAGCTATTGTGATTTATAGTGCATGCTCTCACAGAAAGAATGGGTCAAGATGAGTGGCCTAAATAGCTTTTTTTTTTTTTTGGACATTGCTAAAAAGTCATATCTGTTAAAAGAAATGTGATTAATTGTATTAATTGTGAGTTTATAGCATGCTTAAAATACTTTTAGCAATGTATTTGTTAAAACTGTACTGGAACATAACTAATATTTGTGAATTAAAATGTCAGTTTAAGTCTGCATGAAGCAGAAGTTGTTGACTATTATTTCAGTGTGTTAATTTACTTCCAACTGAACTAGACTATTGAGTAAGGGGCAGGGCTTTCTTTCATGTCCTCATAGCAAAGTAAAGCTGCGGTCACACTTGACTTTTCTCCCAATAGACTTCCATTTATACGCATGCGGATGCGTCAGACCGGAAACGTAGGGTCATGCGTCAAATTTCGCAGGTTGCTGCGGTGCAAAGTTCAAGCTTGGTGAACTCTGACCTGCGAAATCGCATCACTTGACTGCGTAAGACTAATCAAGGATCAAAACATGACCTCTCTGAACAGAAATTTAAGACATGGAGCAATTGCTCATTTTTTAAATCCCTAATAAGCTTGTTTAATCCTTCCTTAATCCTTGTTCAAACTCTAATGTGACCACAGCTTAATAGTAAGCAAAATTAAAATTACGTTTGTGGAGAGGTAAGCATGATCAAAAACCCAATGAGGGAGGGAGAATGTTTGGAGCCCGGCGGCTAGTCAGCGGGCCAATCAGAAATAATAGATAACACTTGTTTATTCTAGTGATTGGGCCGGAGAGTCATCCTTCTTAAAGCTGCGGTCACACTTGACTTTTCTTCCAATAGACTTCCATTCATACGCACGCGAATGCGTCAGACCGGAAACGCAGGGTCATGCGTTAGGTTTCGCAGTTCGCTGCAGTGCAAAGTTCAAGCTTGGTAAACTCTGACCTTTTTTTAATATATATTTTAGCAATCATCCTAAATTAAATGTCATTTAAAAGCTTGAATATAAAATTATTGAACAAAAATGAATGGTTTGGTATGAATGTCTTAATTATGGAAGCATACGAGTAGCAAAATTCATTTCGAAATGCAAAATGGCAACGCAATATGCAAACAGGCATTGTACTACTTATTTAAATGTGCATTTTACAAGACGTGTAAAGTTTGGTGCAAAATGAAAATGAAATTCTATAATTTTCATTTGCCATTTCACAGTTTTAATATGTAAATTACATACAATAAAGCCCGAAATTATCCACTGTAAAAAAATGCGGGGTTCCACACAATTCCTTCATGTTGCTTCAACACAAACCGATTAAAAAAACTCAATTGTTTTTACACACTTAAGTGAATTAAGCATAAAACAATTAAGTTGTCTCAACAGAAACCTTAAGAATCGTGTTGATTTAGTTCATTTTAAATATGTAGTTCATGAGTTCACACTTAGCTGATGATTTATAAAAGCTTATTTGGCATGCTGTACCGCGAGAGATCGGTGGATCTCAGAACTTCCCTGCTGCGGTACCTAAGGGAACACAAGGGGTTAGACAATGTACCCCCTAGAGAAAATGTATTTTTATTTTGAATGAACTATCCTATTAAAGCTGTTCTTTCAAAACAAAATAGATTAAAAGGATGCAACCCAGGCTCATTCTGAAAATGTACCCCTATATACATTTCGGGAGAGTGCCAAATACATACCAGGAGGTAGGTTTTGTGCAGTTTTTGTTTTCGCAGATTCCACCAGAGGCCGCTGTGTATGCTTTTTAATACCTCCAAATTTCTCTCGCAAGTGCCATTAGCGTCTGCTCTTCTCATGTAAATCCACCAGAGGCGGCCGTCGACTGACTGACTGATCGATTGTCCCGCCCACCCACTTCCCTAAACCCAACCAACAGTTTTCAAAAGCAATCCAGATAAAAAGAAAAAAGAAAAAGTCCTTGCAGCAGCCTGATTTTTACCGCGTTTTCAGATCTCACCACATTCTCAACCTGTTATTTATTTGCTTTTTATTTTATTTTATTTTTTGACTTTTGTTTTTGTCTTTCCTGAATTTTAAAACCGTTCTTCTCCGGACTCGAACCCCATCATCAGGGTCAACTCCGCTCCACGTAACGAATCCGCTGACATTCCGCAGCAAGCTACTGAACAAAGGGGTAACAGTGGAAAAGCCGTCAATATGGAGCTGAGCGGTCAGCTGATAATCGCAAAAAGAAACGTCAAACCGCTCAATATCGTTCATTTAACAGACAAAATGCAACCATACATAGCTCTGGCTACATAATTCACGATCTTCAAAGATGTATACAGGGCTACGTTTTCAGAATGAGTCTGGGTTGAAAGGACATGAGCTGGTACACTAAAATAAATGATTAATTGGATTTAATAAATTCTTTTAAGGTAAGTGCTTGTAAAAAAAATTATATTGGCTGAATTTTAACAAACAAATACTATTGAGTAATGCCCAAGTGGTTTGCAACCACTTACCTTAAAAAAAAAACTACATTACTAATCCAATGAATAATTTTTTTCAGCGTACTCTTGTGAAATTACCTAGCAGGTAAATTCAACACAAACCAAGCCTGCTGCGGCTAATGAGTCCCATCAGTCAACGCTCAGTAAAACAAAGTCTTTGCTCCCGATGAATGATGCAATGATTGCTCTAACAGCTTCAGATGTACCCGGCCACTTAGTGTTAGAAGCACGCGTTTGAAAATGATGGCATCTATTTTTCACTTTCGGAAAGCCGAGGAGCTCGATTGAGATGAATAACGTTACAGGACAAGCCTGACATACTTTAACAGCTTTACCTGAGAGTCTTTGGACATGAGTTAAAACCTTTCGACTTGGGCTGAACTGCGAAACACTGGGTGAAACGGAAAAGAAAAGAGGAATTAAGTGTCCCTGTCACAATCATGCAGCCATTTGAGACACTATCACTCAACGCGATTGCTTTCAGCCACTGCACTTCAACTGTGATGAACACCTAGCATGCCGGTTTTCAGTTTCTGCAGCTTTGAAAGGAGAACGCAAATGAGAAATACGAATTTAACTCCACAAAGAGATGTGGGAAGGGTTTAAGTGTTCAATTTTGAGCCCTCAAAATACGCTTTACAGACTTGGGGGAATCTACTCAACCATAACCAGTGTGCAGCTCCATCTGGAGGATGTGATGCCAGTCATTTTGCGCTATATGTTGGATGAATACGTCTGCCAAAGTGAATCTAGAATAATCATCCAATGCCATAATGTTTTTGCTTCAAAATAAGCTAAATTTACTTCATTAAGTTGTGTTAAGACATACACTGGGTGAGGCAGTGGCGCAGTAGGTAGTGCTGACGCCTCATAGTAAGAAGGTTGCTGGGTCGCTGATTTGAACCTCGGCTCAGTTGGCGTTTCTGTGTGGAGTTTGCATGTTCTCCCTGCCTTCGCGTGGGTTTCCTCCGGGTGCTCCGCTTTCCCCCACAGTCCAAAGACATAGGCTAAATTGTCCGTGGTGTATGAATGTGTGTGTGGATGTTTCCCAGAGATGGGTTACGGCTGGAAGTTCATCCGCTGCGTAAAAACTTGCTGGATAAGTTGGCGGTTCATTCCGCTGTGGCGACCCCGGTATAATAAAGGGACTAAGACGACAAGAAAATGAATGAATGAAAGACATACACTCAGCGCCCACTTTATTACTGTAGGTACACTTGTCCAACTGCTCATTAATGCAAATTTCTGATCAGTCAATCACATGGCAGCAATGCATTTAGGCATGTAGACATGGTCAAGAGGATCTGCTGCAGTTATAAAATAAAAGTCTGATGAAAAGCCCTTCTCAGCTGTTTACAAAGGGAAAAAAAAAACGGTTCAGCTCAGCAAACACTGAACTGACCAGACGCACCATATGCACTCCAAAACTGAAGAGATGTGTCAGCTGGAACCTACGGTGAGATTTGAGCGAGTGGGCGAAAAACATCAACGGTGACCTGCTTTTCAGCATCTCTCTTTAAAGACGTCTAAGTGCACTTATGCATTAGTCCTCAAGACTTAAACGCAGACGATGAACAATGTGGAATTCGTCGTCATCTCGACATTTTTGTTATGAAACCCTGAGAATACAGTGCGATGTGAGGCAGGGGGCAGGATGGAGAATGCTAATTACGAGCCATTAAGTCTACCACCAGGCCATTTCGGCAGTGTATTGCCATGAAACATTACGGATTTCCAACTGATGTCCCATTTTCTCCGTTCACCCACTCAGTTCCTGTCTTGACATTGTGGGGAGAGGGCTGAGCTGATTTATCTGCGCACGTCTCAGAGGAACTGGAGAAACTAGAGCACTTTAATCAAAACTCCTAACATAGTAGTTTTGTCAGAAGAGACAAGGCTCTTTTTTTTCTCTGACAGGAGTTGCCTTCATCAAACCATGCTGCCCACTTCCATATTGAACAACATTGTTCTGACATTCATCAAAATGTATTTACTCTGTCAGGCAGGTTTATTTATAAAGCACATTTCATACACAATGGTAATTCAGTGTAAAAAAACCTTTATGTCAAAAATGTCTTGCACAAACAAGAATAAAAGAAAGAAATCTATCTATCCATCTATCTGTCTGTCTTTTTATCCATTCATCCATTTATCTGTCCATCCATCTATCCGACCATCCGTTCGTCCGTCCATATATCCATCCATTAAGGTTTCCATCTATCTTTCTGTCTGTCTGTCTGTCTTTCTGTCTGTCTGTCTGTCTGTCCGTCCGTCCGTCCGTCCGTCTATTGATCCGTCTATTGATCCGTCTATCTATCTATCTATCTATCTATCTATCTATCTATCTATCTATCTATCTATCTATCTATCTATCTATCTATCTATCTATCTATCTATCTGTCTGTCTGTCTGTCTGTCTGTCTGTCTGTCTGTCTGTCTGTCTGTCTGTCTGTCTGTCTGTCTGTCTGTCTGTCTGTCTGTTTATCATTACGTCTATCTATCACTCTATACAGCTATGGAACAAATGAAGAGTTGAATTAATTCTCTAAATTTACTAGATATAAAATGTTGTAAATAAAAATAATTGTCTTATTTTTTTGTTGTTGTTTCCTAAAGTAACAGTTGGTCAAAATAGCAAATTATTTCACATGTTGTTATTGAAAATCTGGATTATTCGACCAAATTTTGATTTTTTTAATCTTTTAAAGTTGAAGACATTAATGATGTGTTGTCTAGAAATAAATATACACCTGGCTTCTTTTTAAAAACTGTATTTTCAAAAAAAAAAAAAAAAAAAAAATATATATATATATATATATGTATATATATATATATATATATATATATATATATATATATATATATATATATATATATATATATATATATATATATATATACACATACATACATTTTTGATTGTAAATCCAAAGAGTCTCTTAATGTTTTTATCAATTTTTTTTGTAACTATATCTACAGAATATCTTAAACATGCAACCATATAAAATACATAATTACTCAGAGGTTTGTAATAATTTAAGTAATTCCATATAACATAAAAATGTATAAATATATTTTTATACTGCCATTTTTACATTTCAGTATTATTCTAAGTACAGTACTATGAAGGAAGTGTACATTGATGTTACAGTTTTTCTCCGTGGCTTTGATGTATTTCTCACAGCACTATTTATATTTGCACATCAGTTAATGTATTTCTCAAAACAATTAGTACAAACTGCGAAACCTAGTTGATGAAAAGATGAAAAGTCCTAACACAATTGTTTATGAACAGTTAAGTCAAATGGCTTTGTCTTGTTTTCATTATAACAGTTTACTCTGTTTTTTTTTCCAATGCAGATTTTGGTGACACTTGAATATGTATTTTCACATTTTTACAGCATTTGCTCTTTGCAATTCTAATTTATTCCCAGCATTGTGCAAAAGAATAATCACACCCTTATTTACAGAGCTGTGCACAACTGTAAACAATATTGCAGTACTTAGTGGAACTGAACCTACAACATAGGTATATCAATCATTCATGAAATTGTTCATTTTAGAAGACTTTTTCAGGAAAGAAAGATTTTTAAAAAATGTATAAGATTACTAGTTCAACATTTTTGTATGTATTGACTCAATTAATGAAATAAGGACTAATTAGTTTTACATGGAATGACTATTCAGCATTCACAAGTTTGGTTAATTTTGACTGACATGACATAAGCAAATGATGATGTTATAAAACAGCAGAGGGTTGTATGAAAGCAGTTGATGCATGTCTAAAAGCATTTGCAATGTGTTGGAAGGAATGAGAAACTGCTACTATGATGTGCACAAATGACTAATTGTTTTGATAAAATGCATTTACTGTTATGCAAATGTAAATAGTGTTGTGCCAAAGTGACTGAGAAAACGGTAGTATACTGCTTCTTTTGCATTTATTAAATTAATGCTAAATTTCTTTGTATGAAAGGTGCAATACAGTGTAACTAAAAGCCACAATAGTCTTTTTAAACATTTATTAATAGACTTTAAAAATCTGAATGTTTTAAATCTCATATAAAAAGGAATATTGAAATCCAGAGCTGCAGTTTAGTTGCTGTGCAAAATTGCAGGAGATATTTATTTCCGATTTTATAGCTTCATTACAGCACAGAGCTGAAATAACCATGTATCCTGTATTTCACCAGAATCCATAAAGGTGCTGTGGCAACCGGTATTTTCTGTTTGCTGCCGTCAACGCTCATTTTTCATTGCAGTTATTGCTGAGACAATCTGCTTTGGCCAATTATATGATTAGACAGGTCCATACACTTGGCAAAAAGGGGGAAATTGTTTCCCAGTCAGGAAAAAAGATCCCAGTCAGCAATTTCTGGCAATCTGCAGACAAAGATGAAACAATATGCATCCGATACATCTTCAATAGAAAGAGGCTGAATGTAAAGGATGTCATACATCTGCTGAGTTTCACCCTCAAATTCTAGGCTTGACAAAAAAAAAAAATGTGTCATTTTAGAATGTAAATAAAGCAAACATTAAGGCTCAGAAGCTTAAATGGGAAGATTAGCAGATGATGGATCCCACATAGCAAAATTTCTCTGGCCCAGCCCTGGCCCACACAATCAGGTTTTGCTTGGCCCACATGCTGCAGTGAATTACGGTACATGACTGGACCAAATCTGGCTTCCAGACAAGGGCCAAACACAGACCATATCTAGGCCAAGTCTTAGCCAAGTTAATAACTCATAACTGGGCCTGAACTGGGCCAGATAGGTTGGTGTGTCACGATGGCAATGAAATTGATAAACGCATGGAGTGATGCGCTTTAGGCACACTATGAACACGTTTTTTCTCAAAGTGACCTGATTGGTAGAATTTTTTTTCTTTACTCAAAAATGATTTTAGTGTATTTTAAATGTGGGTCAAGACTGGCCAAACTCACATGGCCCACTTATCAAATTTTTAAATCTGGGCCAAATACTAAGTTTTTCATCTGGCCCAAATCTTGTATGCCGCCTTAAAGACGGTGCCACCTCTGCCAAACCGGGCCATGTTTGGCCCACATGCTGTATGCCAGTGCCGGATGAATGCCTGCTGTGCCAGCTTTATGCCAAATCTGGGCCAGAATTCTTTGCTACTAGGGATAACTGATGAATGCTATTGTTTAGCATTAACCTCTTAATGCCCAAGGTTTTTTGTTCTCTTTGTTATTTGGGCTTCTTGAAACCTAATTAGAATAAAACCCAAGTATCATTATTTGATATTATGTACTTTTGACAAAAATCATGTCCATATATGTGGACTCGTTGTCTGAGTTTACAAAAATCACCTTTTCCTGACTTTTTTAATGCATATAACATATTAAAACATTTTTTTACTTTGACTATCAGAGAGTAAAAACAAAATTTGTCCCCATTTTGGACAGTTAAAATATGTGTGGGACATTTCATATGCTGTAAAACAGTTGCAGGATGACACTGTATGTCTGTAACAATTTATAAAACACTCAAAGTATTTTAAACCACCACTTAAGAGCTAAACTGTGCTGTCCATGTACTGTATGTGGACACTCAAGCCCTAGGAGGTTAAATATATCCTTTCATTTCAATGTTGTTTTAATGTAAATTAATGTTGCACACAACAGTGCACACACCATAGGCCTAAATAAACACAGGCATATTAACACAAAAAATCTGATAAAAAGCATTTTATTCATTTGTTTAATTTGATATTAACCTCACCTATAATGAGACTGATTGACAATGTTTACTGCACAAGTCTATTTTTGGTTTTATTTTGGAGACTGCCACTTGGAAATCATCCTCCATGTTCTGTCATGGCCTTTATTTTTATTGAATGTGATAAGGTGTCAAATTTTACTATTGTGCCGTAAAATCCATCTGCTGCCACTGATGCTATTGCTGTGACGTTAATTATAATGTAACAACCCCAAGGGTCACAATCCCATAGAAAATAAATAAATAAAAAATTTCAATTATCAATGCATGCATGTTTTTTTAAACTAGTAAATACTTTATCATCTGTAGGTTGTGGAAGTAACTCTATTAGCTCAATCAAATTTATTTGATTTTTGAAAATCACCAAGCAAACCCTCTCAGTGGGTCCCAACCATCACTTTGGGAACCACTAATGTAATGTGTATTTATATAGCGCATTTATTGTGTATGGCCATACACCCAAAGTGCTTCACAATCATGAGGGGGGGTCTCTCCACACCACCACCATTGTGCAGCATCCACTTGGATGATGCGGCGGCAGCCACAGGACAACGGCGCCAGTGCGCTCACCACACACCAGCTATTGGTGGAGTGGAGAGACAGTGATAGAGCCAATTCTGTGGAAGGGGATGACTGGGAGGCCATGATCTTATGGGCCGATAGGGGGACTTTGGCCAGGACACCGGGGTTACACCCCTGCTCTTTCACGAGAAGTGCCATGGGATTTTTAATGACCACAGAGAGTCAGGACCTCGGTCTCATCCGAAAGACGGCGCCCACTGACAGTGTAGTGTCCCCTTCTCTTTTACTGGGGCATTAGGACTCACACAGACCACAGGTTGAGTGCCTCCTGCTGGCCTCACTAACACCACTTCCAACAGCAACCTAGTGTTCCCTAGTGGTCTCCCATCCAGGTACTGACCAGGCTCAGCCCTGCTTCGCTTCAGTGAGTAACCGTCTTGGGCTGCAGGGTGACATGGCTGTGGTTAATATAGAACACAGATCCTAAATAACATAAGCACAGTTTCAGAAAAGTTGTAAACTATCTTCTTAATAAAAACACAAATATAAGAATAACAGTCTTCCAGCACAACAATATATTTCTTCTTGAACACTGTAGGCTTTCTCTTTTTCCCCCATGTGACTAAAATTGGTCAGTAATTTTTCAGATTTTCCAGGTTAAGTGGGAACCCTGACTGCTATTGGTCTGGTTGGTCGCTAGGCTGTTGCAAGGGTGGTCTGAATGGTTTGTGCAAGCAAAACAACAACAACAACAACAACCAATATCTAAGATATTCAGTGAAGAAGAAGTATTGCATTGAAATGTTCTTCTTAAAATGTTCTGCCTCAACAAGACCATTTTTTCCCCTTAGCAAATAGTTTAAATGCCTAAAGAACTCCACAAACTTTTATACTTCAGACTAATTTCAAGGTCGGGCATGACAGTTCACTAGGTGAGCATTTCTGAGCCTCACAATATAATGAAAGAGAGCAGAGCTATTCCCCTCAGTGGCCACTTACCGGACAGAAAAGCCAAGTGGTCTGGAATCAGAGGTGAAATGGGTTTCAGCCGTACTATATGCTGCAAACACACGTGTGCAGGGATGAGGCCGAAGAGAGACGGATGGATCGATAGTGTTCAAGAGTGATGGAAAAACTGTCGGACGCCAGGCTGATGGAAAACAGAAGGTTGTGTCAGAGTCTTTCCTAAAACAAGGAAGAAATGATCTGTAAGCCTGAGGGAGTCTGTGGGGCAGAAATGACTGACTCTCTGTCTGACAGCTGAGAATCTGTTTACACAGTGAGTAATGCAGTAATGCAGTGAGTTTTGCTATTTCTGTGCAGAGTTTTGTAAAAAAATCTGCAGATTTTATGTGAAATAATTTATCATAACTAAAAACACAATATATGAAACAAAAATTAATACATTTTTAACTTTTATTTAATGTTTACAATGCAAATTCAATTAGATTCACATAACTGGTTAGCAAAGCAAATCTCTCATATAATATATCTACTAAAAGACAGAAAGTGATGTATTGTAAATAAATCATATGAACATTTTCAAATTTGGCAAAAATATTTTTGAATATTTACATTTACACACATTTACAAAAGTAAATAATCATGGGCGATAAATCTGCAGATTTCTGTGCGCGCAGATTCCGTGTGGGCCTAAATAATCCACGATAAGGAAAAAGGTCTTTGCACACCGAAATTTTCTTATGCGTTTTTTACAGATGCATATCTGAAATATTTGTCATGTACACAAACCTTTTACATTGAATCCAAAGCGTGTTAATAAATCCATTGTGATAAAATGCTTAACATTTCGGAGTCAATTCAAGCAGTAATGCTATGTTCTCTTCTCTCTTCTTCGAAGTAGAAAAAGTAAGAGGAATGGGCTATGTTGCGTGTTTTTGTTATATAGAATGGGATGTAACATTAAGGGCCCTATCATACACCCGGTGCAATGTGGCGCGAGGCGCGACGCAATTGTTGTTTGCTAGTTTCAAGAGTCAATTTGACATTTTGCACCATACTGTTTAAATAGCAAATACATTTCCGCTCATATGTACGCCCATAGGTGTTCTGGTCTAAAAAAGGAGGCGTATTAAGACATTGCTAGCACGTTGCTAATTTGAGGAACTAAAATTTCAATAGTTCAATAGACCAGCAGAATCTAAAGTCCAGCGCAGAGCATGTTAGTTGCGCGCCTCACTTAAATATTACTTAATACACACAGGGTGTACAGCAATATGTAAATATCTTTACATATGAAAAAGAATTAAAGGATTGAAATATTACAAAAGATTATTATTTTCTAGATCAATATAAAAACCATACTTTCATGCCTTCTTCATCTAGGGGATTTTTCAATTTATGACAATTTGCTTTTGTATAATGTTATTATTAGTAATAGTATTATTTATTAAATGCATATTTAAATTTGTTTTATCAAAAACAAGCTTAGATTTATCCATAAATAATTAATATCTATAACTCGCATAATGGATATAATCGTTATTA